>NC_069689.1:39221427-39499526 GCF_023699985.2 Odocoileus virginianus | reverse complement strand
CCACTCCAGTGTTCTGGCCTAGAGAGCTCCATGGACTATACAGTCAAAGGGGCCACAAAGAGTCAGACACGACTGAGTGGCTTTCACTTTCACACTCTGGAAAGGACACCATCAAACAAAGCCTACTGCTTATGTATGGTCCATTTTGCCTTTAGTTTAGAGAGACTGTTCATTGCTAAAGTTCACTTAGGTCAGCATCTTTTGCCCCATCCCCTACTGTGAGGTTTTTCCATGCATTTCTAGTACAGTTAGATTCTGTCACATTTGGAATTCCATTCTATGACACTCTTATAGCCTAAATAAGTACATTCGAATAGATGATGATTGACCCCTTGGACTATACAGATCGATATGCTTAGCAAATGCATATTAACAGGAATCCATCTAAAAGATCTCTTGAGAAATCTGTATGCACATCAGGAAGCAACAGTTAGATGTGGACATGGGACAATAGACTGGTTCCAAATAGGGAAAGGAGTACTTCAAGGCTATATCTGGTCACCCTGCTTATTTAACTTATATGCAGACTACATCGTGAGAAATGCTGGGCTGGATTAAGCACAAACTGGAATCAAGATTGCCGGGAGAAATATCAATAACCTCAGATATGCAGATGACACCACCCTTATGGCAGAGAGAGAAGAACTGAAGAGCCTCTTGATGAAAGTGAAAGAGGAGAGTGAAAAAGTTGGCTTAAAGCTCAACATTCAGAAAACTAAGATCAAGGCATCTGGTCCCATCACTTCATGGCAAATATATGGGGAAAAAGTGGGAACAGTGAGAGACTTTATTTTTGGGGGCTCCAAAATCACTCAAATGTTGATGGCAGCCATGTAATTAAAAGACACTTACTCCTTGGAAGAAAAGTTATGACCAACCTAGACAGCATATTAAAAAGCAGAGACATTAGTTTGCCAACAAAGGTCCATCTAGTCAAAACTATGGTTTTTCCAGTAGTCATGTATGGATGTGAGAGTTGGACTATAAAGAAAGCTGAGTGCCAAAGAATTGATGCTTTTGAACTGTGGTGTTGGAGAAGACTCTTGAGGTTCCCTTGGATTGCAGAGATCCAACCAGTCCATCCTAAAGGAAATCAGTCCTGAATATTCATTGGAAGGACTGGTGCTGAAGCTGAAACTCCAATTCTTTGGCCACCTGATGCCAAGAACTGACTCATTTGAAAAAAACCCTGATGCTGGGAAAGAGTGGAGGCAGAGGAGAAGGGGATGACAGAGGATCAGATGGTTAGGTATCATCACCGACTCAATGGACATGAATTTGAGTAAACTCAGGGAGTTGGCAGTGGACAGGGAGGCCTGGCGTGGTGCAGTCCATGGGGTCCCAAAGAGTTGGACATGACTAAGTGACTGAACTGAGCTGAAACTATTTTTGCATTTCAGTTAGAGTCCCCCAAATTCCTTCTATAAATCACAAGGGTTATTTGCCATTTGATAAGTAGCTGATTTATGAGAATAGGCTGTATAAGTGTTCCAGACCCTTAGACAGCTCATTGTATGTTAAAGGTTATATTTTATTGCTTATGATTAAAAACAAAATCACAATTTCCAACAACACACTGAAGTGACTACACTGAGTGTATATCTTTTCACTGTTCAGTCTCACTGTGGCAAAGCCATTTGTGAAAGCAAAGATAGTATGAAAGGCTCTTAAGAAATGTCCCTCCAGTGAACAGATGAATATCAAATACTACATTTTAATCCAGGTGATTTTATTTAGTTTTTCTTCCTCTTCTCTCATATCTCTCTCGTGGGATCAGTGATTAATTGGTCAACATTATTAATATATGTTGCAGTTTTCCCTGTGTTTATCCCTAGGATCGGTCTATTCTGAATACTGAGAGGGCAGTAGAGTTACTTAGCAGAGGGAGACAAACTTTAAGACAGTTATTCACTTTAGTTAGTCACTAAGTTTTATCTGACACTTTTGCAGCCCCATGGACTGTAGCCTGCCAGGCTCCTCTGTCTTTGGGGTTTTCCAGTCGAGAGTACCTCAGTGAGTAGCCATTTCCTTCTCCAGGGGATCTTCCCAACCCATGGGTTGGACCTCCTGCCTTGCAGACAGATTGTTTACTGCTGAGCCAGCAGGGAAGCACCGAAAGACACTGTGTTAGTACATAAAGATTAGGGGAAAAATAGTGGTCATTTAACAAATACTTAGTAAGCACCTATTATTTATCAGTTGCTATTTTCAATATTGACAATAAATCCTCATGTTTCATTTCCAGTACAATTTTTTATTCTACTGGAACTAAGCATTAAACAAAACACATCATAAACTAGATGGTGTATTAGAAATATTCTGAAGTGAAATAAAGGAGGGGAGTAGTAGAGGAAGCTCGAGGGTGGAGGCCTCCAATTTAAAACGGGTCTGGGAAAACTACTCTGAGATCATGTTTTTTAAAAAAATTATTGAAATATAGTTGATTTACAATGTTGTGTTAGTTTCAGGTATATGGCACAGTGATTCAATTATACATACATATACATATTCTTTTTTAGATTCTTTTTCATTATAGATTATTATAAGATATTAAATATAGTTCCCTGTGGTATGCAGTAGTACCTTATTTACCTATTTTGTATGTGGTAGTGTGTATATGTTAATACTAAATTCCTAATTTATCCCTCCCCCTTTGGTAATCATAAGTTTTTGATGAGTCTATTTCTGTTTGGTAAATAAGTTCATTTGTATCACATTTTAGATTTCACATGTAAGAAGTATCACATATTTGTCTTTCTGATGTAACTAAAGTATGATAATCTCTAGGTCCATCCATGTTGCTGCAAATGGCATTATTTTATTTTTTATGGCTGAGTAATGGTCCACTGTGTATATATTCCACATCTTCTTCATCCAAAAAAGATCATATTTGAGCAAAATCTTTGAAAGAAGGTGCAAGTGATGGTGGCTATCACAAGAGTGTATGGTTTAAGGGAAAATTTAATTTTAAATATAATTTAAGGGAAAAACATTAAACATATCATTTGTATTAGATTCTAAACTCTAAATTCATTTCAAGATGAGCATGTATCATTTAAAATAAATATCCAGTCTTAACATCACCATCAGTATTCTAAAGTCACCTGCTTAATGGCACATGGGTCTGCTCTGCCTGGCCCGCCCCATCCTGTTCTTATATCCAGTTGAGGTGAATGTCTGGCTGAGCAGTCATTAATAAGCTTGAGATCTGTTTTGCCACTTGAATGCTTATCATCTAGGCAGTGTTAGATGTATCACAGGTGAGTCACGGACTGGACGAGGTCAAAGGCACTTGTCTCTCATAATACTTGCATTAGACAGCATCTTATGCATACATATGGAAGAGCAGAAAGTCACTGCTGGTAGCTGAGAGGAAACCAAATATCTAGAGAATTTCCACTGGTAATCTTCTCTCATGGCAGAAAACTTGAAGGCTGAACACCTGTATCTCTTCCCTCTGTCTAAAGAGAATCCCCAGAGTTGTACAACCTAAGAAACATGCTTTGAGAAGTAAATACTTCCCATTTCCTTGAAGAAGAAATTTTTTGTGCTTTTTGACTGGTTCAGGTGACTGTGACTTTAAAATTTTTTACTGCATTCTGCTTTTCTCCTCCGTCCAGAAAAAGCAGGCCTTCTTGATTGTGGGATTGTGGTACAGTTTTGTTGACTGCTATCCAAAGGTGCTCTATCCTTCAGCACGTGGAATATATTGCCAAGTTACATTTGGCCATCTCTTGGCCAACAAGCACATGAAAAGATGGTCAACATCACTAATTATTAGAGAAATGCAAATCAAAATTGCATTGAAGTATCATCTCACACCAGTCAGAATTGGCCACCATCAAAAAGTCTACAAACAACAAATGCTGGAGAGGATGTTCAGAAAAGGGAACTGTTATGCACTGTTGGTGGGAGTGTCAATTGATACAGTCACTATGGATGTTCCTTAAAAGAATTAAAAAAAATAGTACTAGCATATAACCCAGCAATCCCACTACTGGACATATACCCAGACAAAACTGTAATTCAAAAGATACATGCACTCCAGTGTTCAAAGAAGCACTGTTTATAATAGCCAGGACATGGAAGCAACCTGAATGTCCATCAACAGAGTAATGGATAAAGATGTGGTACATATATACAATGGTATATTCCTCAGCCATCAAAAGGAATGAAATTGGGTCATTTTTAGAGACATGGATGGACCTAGAGAGTGTCATACAGGCTGAAGTAAGTCAGAAAGAGAGAAACAGTTATATTGATGCATGTATGTGGAATCTAGAAAAATAGTATAGATGATCCTATTTGCAAAGCAGAAAATAAGAGACACAGACATAGAAAACAAATGTGTAGATACCAAGGGGGAAAGTAGGGGTGGGGTGGGAGGAATTGGGAGATTGGGATTGATACATTTACTCTACTGATACTATGTATAAAATAGATAACTAATGAGAACATAATGTATAATGCAGTGAACTCTACCTAATGCACCATGGTGACCTGAATTTGGAAGGAGGTCCAAAATGGAGGGGATATATGTATATGTATGGCTGATTCATTTTTCTGTACAGTAGAAACTAACAAGGATTGGAAAGCAACTATACTCCAATGAAAATTAATTTAAGAAATGGGCCTTTCTGAAGATGGGACTAAGGAAGAAAGTTAGCATTCTAAGGAGTTAGCTTTAATGTTTTTTATTCCTGCTACATGTGTGTGATTAATGAATGAAAATATGCTCCAAATTAGTCATAAGATCCAGTTATTCTCAACAATTATTCTCAATTGAAGTAGCTTGAAGTTAAGTTTCTTTCCATAAAATGTTAGGAAAGAGTGTTTTGTGATGTCTAATTAGAAACCCTTTGCTAGATGAATATATGACTTTTATGTCATTACTTGTGACTGAAATTATAGTAAGCTATCAAAAAGGATGGAGGGGAAATCAACATTTGTTGAACACCTTTTAGTACCGAGTGTTTCACACATAAGGTCATTTATTTAAACTTTCTAAAAGCCTCACGAGGAAGGTGTTATTCCCAGTTGAATGTTAAGGAGTTTAAGAAATTTGCTCAAGGTTGCTCACCAAGAAAGTAGTGGAGCCTGATTTGGCTCCAGGTCTGCCTGACTCAAACCTCTTCCCACCACATTATTCCCCCTCTGTATGGATGGTGATTCCTGACTTTTGCATTCATACCATTAGTTACTTGTTTGACAGATTTTGTTGTCTCTTTAGCAGACAGTAAATATTAAGTGCAATTGATTAAAACAATTTAGTATAAACATTATTAACTTGCTGTACTAGTTATCTATTGATTAGTAAAAATGATCCCCAAACTTAATTACCCCAAAATGTAGGAGATGAAGACAATAAATATTTATCTCACAGAGCTTCTGAGAGTTGGGAATCTGAAAGTGACTTAGCTGTGTGATTCTGGTTCAGGACGTCTCAGGAAGCTGGCGGTCAAGCTGTTGACTGGGGCTGCAGTCATCTCAGGGCTTGTCTGGGGTGGGATGATGTCTCCATGATGGCTGCTAGCCATCCCCAGTTCCTTTTTTTTTTTTTTTTGTAATTCATTCATCTGTTGATGGACACTTAGGTTGCCGCCATATCTTGGTTGTTGTAAATATTTAGTTCTTTAGCTGTGCCATGTCTTAGTTGCTGCATGCAGGATCTTTGATCTTTAGTTATGGCATGTGGAAATTAGTTCCCTGACCAAGGGATCGAACCTGAGCCCCCTGCATTTGGAACACAGAATCTTAGCCACTGGACCACCAGGGAAGTCCCCCCACTTCCTTTTCTTAAAAGCTCTGCTCTAGGGTTTCTGATGAGATGGCAGCTGACTTCCTCCAGACTGTGTGTGTGATGCAAGAAAGAGAGTGACCAAGCGGGAAGCCGTGATAACTTTTCCGATCTAATGCTGGGCGTGATGTGCCATCACTTCTGCTATCTTCTGTTGGTTGATGTAGGAAGGGACTATACAACTGCGTGAATACCAGGAGGCTGTCTGGGAGACATCTTGGAGGCTGGCTATCGTACTTTCCACAACTTTAGGGTTTGTGTTTTTGACTGAGAATTGGAAAAAGTCTTCCATGAATCAGTTTGTTGGTGGTGTTTACCCACTTTTTTAATGATAATATTTAAAGGTTGTGTAATTTGGCCATTCTCTCTTTAGCTTTCTATCAGACACATGTCCTGGGAAGAAATGTGATCATTACTTTAGTATAGCTACTCAGAGTATACTTATTCTCTTCATAGAAGGAGGAACAGAATTTTGAATCCTGTATCTTAAATTTAACCTGGCTGCCAGTCTCAAACCTTGGCATTGTATGTCTTCAAATGGTCTCAGTAATAACTAAAAGAATCCAATAATAGTTGATAAAATGCAGAGCCATCTTTCTAAAGTATCTTTTGTATTATTCTCTAAATGTCATAATTTTTGTCTTATTTCCAAAGCTGAGAAGGGAAGAGTCCATATTCCTCTCCTGTGCAAATATTTCTACTATTTAGACTGTGTGCATTTGGTTTTATGTAAATTCTCAGTGAACAAACACTTGAATGTACAATCTCTGAATTAGAGCTCTGTTTTCCCCGGACACCCAGGGCCCAAAGGGCCATCTGTTTCATTTTGGCAGATGCTGTAGCTTATCCCTTCCCACCTGTTCAAGTGCAGGTTTGTATATTTCAGTTCTTTCCTTCTCAGGGTGACCCTGAAGGTGACTATTAGCTCTCTAAGACTAAAGAACTTAATCAAGGATTTCTGTTTTTAGCTTTATAAAAAGTTCCCTGGTCTCTCATTCAAAGTAGCCTCCTGAAGCCACATGACCAACTTTTTAGCCTATTATTATTTCTCAAAGTCCAAGAGAATCTTTGGGGTGGGAACACTTGTTTGAAATGTCTATTTCTGGACCTGAATCAGAAACTGGAATTGGGGGCCAAACTGTTTTAGAATTGTTTAATTTAAATGACATATTTATTAAACAATTATTCTCATAACATAAAATTCACCCTTTTAAAGCACACAGTTCAGTGGTTTTCAGTATGTTCACAATGGTGGGCAGCCACCACCAGTAAGTAATTTCAGAACCTTTATATCACTCCCCAAAGAAACTCTGAACCCATTAGTAGTCATTCTTCATACCTGCCTCTGCCCAGATCCTGGAAACCACTGATCGACTTCCTATTTCTATGGCTTTGTCTATTCTGGATAATTCATATAAATGGAATAATATGTAGCCTATTGTGACTGGCTTCTTTCACTTTCAAGGTTTATCCATGTTGTAGCATAAATCAGTACTTTATTTCTTTTTATTGCCCTTTAATGATCCATTGCATGGATACACTATGCTCTACCCATTCATCAGTTGGGGGACATTTGATCTGTGTCCTTTATTGGCTGCTATGGATAATGCTGCTATGAATCTTCATGTATAGGTTTTGTGTAGACATATGTTCTATCCTGATTTGTGTCCACCATATTCTTATGTTGAGGTCCTAACCCTCAGGACAATACTTCAGAATGTGACTGTATTTGTAGATCAGGTCTTTAAAAAGGTGACTAAGTTTAAATGAGGTCTTTAGGTTGGTCCCTAATGCAGTCTGAGCAGTGTCCTTATAAGAAAAGGAGCTAGAACATACAGGAGGGGTGCGTGTGCACAGAGGGGCAGCCGTGTGAAGGGGCCGCGAGAGGGCAGTCACCTGCAGGCCGGTGACAGAGGCCTCAGGACAGTCCAGCCCTGCTGGTCTTGGACTTCCAGAACTGTAAGTTAAGTTTCTGTTCTTGATACCACCTAGTCTGAGCTTTTTGTTATGGCCCACAAATACAGGCATGTAGCTAAGAATGGAACTGCTTGGTCATATGGTACGTCTGTATTTAACATTTTGAGAAACTGCCATACCACTTTCCAATGTGGCTGCATCATTTTACAATCCAATTTCTCTACGTGCTTGTCAACACTTGTCCATTGTTGTGATTTTAGCCATCCTAGTGAGTATGAAGTATCTCGCTGAGGCTTTGATTTGCATTTGCCCAATGCTTCTTGATGCTGAACACTTTTTCTTGCACCCTTAAGCCTTAAAAACAATATTTGTAAGTAATGTTCATTTGTATTGAAGTTTGAGAAGGGCTATAGATGTGTTATAATTCAAAACTGTTACTTAGCTATTAAACCCTTTTCCAGAACCTGTTATCCACATTAAACTCTGAAAGTGAAAGTGAAGTCGCTCAGCCGTGTTCGACTCTGTGTGACCCCATGGACTGTAGCCTACCAGGCTTCTCAGTTCATGGAATTTTCCAGGCAAGAGTATTTGAGTGGGTTGCCATTTTCTTCTCCAGGGCATCTTCCCAACCCTCATTACAGGCAGACGCTTTACCGTCTGGGCCACCCAGGAAGCCCACATTAAACTCCAGCCTCTGCCAAAATATAAGAAAATAGCTTATGATTAGGTCAACAGTCTTTACAAGTATATATGACCTCAGAAACTCCCACTGGCTAATGATTTCCTTGCCTGTGAACCTGACACATTCAACCACTCAAAGTGGCAAAGATGGCTTTGTCTTGGGAGCTAGCAGGTGAAAAAGAGAAACGGTTCATCTCCTGGATGTGCCCCTTAGAATCACTAGATTTGGGCTGTCGCTCTGCTGCCCCCTCCTGGATTAGCCGAGAGACGGCTCCACCTATGAGACAAGGTGAGCAGCCTCTGGTTTGGATTTACTGTCAGCTCAACTCAGCTCCTGCTTTATGGCCTCACGCACCGTCTGAATTTGCCTTCTTCCTTTGGATCCATTCCTGAGAAATGTGGCCATTTTCAGATTCACAGTTGCCAAGTATGACTGAGTGTTGACCTCAGCTGGCCCTGAATCTGTCAGACAGTTGATGGAAAGCTCGGGAATCTCTGAGGACGTGTTGGGAGTGGAGTGAGGTTTTGTCTGTGGTTCTATAATAAAATTAGAAGTGGGCAAGAACATGCCTTTAGAGTTAATCACCCCATAAGGAAAGGGGCTGAGATCTGTCACATCGCTTCTTAATCACTGCTGGACGCGGCAGTGCTTATCTGCATACTGGAGTTTTGAAATGCATACTGGAGTTTTCTGCATATTGGAGTTTTGAAATGCCAAGAAGAGAGATCACGTTGTACTTTTCTCCCCGAGCTTCTGGTCAGGAGGCTGCCAGCAGTCTTAGCCCCCTGAAGGTGCAGCATGATTGGTTGTTTGAAATTTCAGGATACAGTTTTAGAGAGACTTAGCAAACATTGGCAATTTCTACACACTTGTATTATTTCTTGTTCCTGCTTCTGGCGATAGATGAGGGTAGTTAGTAAAAGGAGGATGTGAAATCTTTGCAATCTTGGCTCAGCCAAGTTGGTGAAGCTTTGCAAAAGCGTGGGAGGGAGCCAGTCTGGCAACTTTTAGCAGAACGTCTCCCTTTTATGATACACACTTTGGTGATTACTTACAGTTTCACTGTAAAAGAGTCCCTGGTGTCACCTGAAAATAGTTGAGTTTTACTTCTAGTTTGCAGCAATGAAAATAAAATAGAAAGTAAAGATCTGGTACATGGTGGAGTGGTTAAATTGCCATTTTCCACCCTTCTTTTCTCTTTGTGGGGGCTTCTCTAGTCTCCCACCATTCTCTAAAGAAGCTGCAAGGGTCAGTTCTGCCTTCTCTCCACTTCCTAGCATCCAGGATAAGCTAGGTGCTAAGACTCCATCACTACCCTCCCTCCCCAGGAGCTGGCTCACAGTGTTTGGACCCAGTAGGTTTGAGGAGCTTAAAGGAACTTCAAGAGGGAGATGTCTGACAGGCAGCTGGGCCTGTGGACAACGCATATTTTGTAAAGTTGGACAATGAAAGCAATCTACCTCCGATTCTATTTTAGTAGAAAAATATTTGTAAGCATTATGTTGTAAAATATAATATGGAAGTAACTTATTGCTAATTTGCACATAATGTTCTAGGAACATCCAAAGAAAGTGGTAATATCAGTTCAAATTATGGAATTATTATAATGGTTTGGTTGTATGGAAAAACTTTGTTAACATTTCGTTGGTCACCACTGGTGATATCTTATTAGATTTATGTTTAACAGTGATTAAGTGCTGTGATGTGCTGGGAGCAGAATGGAATAAGGGCTCAGAAACTGTTTCCCCCCAGTGATCTTAGAATCTTGCCTTATGCACTTGAATTTTCTTCTTTCTTTCGCATAAACTGAGAAGAGTTTGCATTATTATTGCTCATAAATTCTGCCCAGATGAGATTAGTTTTATAGATGTAGGATCAATAATACTTGAGCACATTTGCAGCTGTGTACTGCCCGATACTGCTCATTAATGAGTTTAAAAGAATCAGTGAATTTCGCTAGAAGCAAAGATAATGAGCCATTGATTATTCCGGCACAGCACAATTTACAGCCTATTTTATTTTTAATGCAACGTTAAATTAATTTGTAAAAGATCAGAAGCATTGCTTTATTTCCAAGCTGTGATTAAACAGTTATTGAACTTTTCATAGAGCGCATTCATCAATTCTCATCTCTTCTGATCTCCCAGAGTGCTTTGGAAATAAAGACAAATAGCTTGTGATCACCTGCACTGCTTGTGAGGTAGCCGACCCAGAGGAGAAAACACCCTTATGGGACTCTATCTATGAGATGGATATGTCAGGAAGTGTCCTCGTCCATGGACACTTCTCTCAAGATCAGATTGTGGATATATTCTGGATCAGTGAGTAGGGGTGGAAATTTTACTAGATTGTTATTGGAAAGTACCTCGAAGAGAATAAGGATACATAGAATATAAGGTAATACATGATTCATCTGGTTTTGCTTTTGGATGGGCATGGCATTTAATGATGCTCACCTAGACTTACACTTTTGAATAACTTTTTGGATAAATCTTAAGATCACTTTTAAAAAATACACATTTATTTATTTTGGCTGCTCCCGGGTCATTGTTGCCACACACAGGGTTTTCCTACTTACGGCTACTAGGGGCTACTCTCTAGTTGCCGTGCGTGGGCCTTTCATTGTGATGGCTTCTCTTGTGGCAGAGCACAGACTCTGGGGCTGGCAGGCTTCGGTAGTTGTGGCACATGGGCTCCAGAGTTTGGGCTCAGTAGTTGTGGCATATGGGCTTAGTTACCCTGTGGTGTGTGGCATCTTCCTGGGCCAGGGATCAAACTGGTGTCCCTTGCATTGCAATGCAATTCTTAACCATTGGACTGCCAGGGAAGCCCCTAAGATCACTCTTAAAAAACAAACAAATATTATCTTTACATACTTCTTGTTTACCAGTACTTAGCACTCTATCATTGACCAAGGCTTACTGAATTGGATATGAATTGTCCAAAAGGATTAACACCATTATGACCTAGTGCCCAGGCCATTATTATAATCTTCAGACTCACTTCAGAAGAAAAGGACTGATTTCTATTCTCAGTATAGTATCCATAGTAGAGCACCTGGAAGATCATAGGAAAATGAGATGGACAGAGTGGAGAAGAAGATACTATATAGAATCTTCATCATGAGCTTTGATTAGATGGTAGTGAACCCTGGTAAAGAACACAAGACTATTCTGTCTGGAACTGGCGGGGTGTAGTGCTTCCTTAACTACAGTGAGACTGACAGATTTGGAGGGATCAAAAATCACAAGCAGATTTTACCTATTAAGTGAAGGGCAAGTTCTGGAATGATCAGGGTAAAAAAAAAAAAAAACAAAAACCAAGACAAACTACCCTTTAGGTGTTAAAAGATCTAAACAGAACTTAGTACCCAAAGGGTAGTGTAGAGCAGGCAAACAGTTGCATCAGGGGCTCAGAAAAGTCCAGGAATTGAGACTCCAAGTGTTAGTCACTCTCAGAAGTTCAGCAGGACAGTTAGGCCTGGGTTGGAATCCAAAGCTCACGGTTTCTCCCCATCAGGACTTAGTAGCAGTCCTGTTTAGAGTTAGAGTGAATGTGGCAGTGACGTTCGCCGAGCATCAGGTAATTTCTACACATGCCTCTAAAAGTCTGACTTGTTGAGTTAGGTAACAGGGACATGGAAGGAACTAAGGAGCTAGGAGTGGGCTCTGGATAATGGAATGCCTTCAAATAATGCTGACAGGGAGCACTGATGTGAGTTTGCCAAGGCTGGTCCAGTAAGGAGGTGGCTTGGCAGTTATCTGGAGATGTGGTTTAATAACTGATTGAAGGCTCCTGCATGCTAAGTCATTAGTAAGAGTCTGTTGTATTTGACTCTTTGAGGCCCTATGAACTGTAGCCCACCAGGCTCTTCTGTCCATGGGATTCTCCAGGCAAGAATACTGGAGTGGGTTGCCAGGCCTTCCTCCAGGGGATCTTCTCCACCCAGGGATCAAACCCATGTCTCTTACCTCTCCTGCATTGGCAGGTGATTTCCTTACCACTAGGGCCTTGGTTCCCAAATGGCTTCTGATTGACCTCTTCTGTCTTGATTGGTATTATCAGACCTGTTTTTCTTTTCTTTTTTCCCTCTCTAAGGGGTCATTTACTGCTTAGATGATTGCCTGTAAACTTACAGATACTTTGCTTGGATATTTTGCTTTGATGTTGACAGGTTTAAGTGGATTAGAGCCCAAGCAGAGAGAGCCTAGGACACAGAACAGATACGCTCTTTCGTAGAGTAGGATGAAGTCAAGGATGGCGGACTCAGATTGATACCAGGCCTGGGTTAAGAGCCATGGCAGTGCTGGACAGCTGGGGGATTGTGAGGGTTTTTGACACTTTGGGGGAGTGGGAAGAACTCAAACAAGGGAAAGAAGGGTTTTGAGAAAAGCCAAAAATAGCTGTCTCAAAACATTGCCCAAGACTGTGTAATAGTAATCCATCAGGTCAAATAAGGTTGATTAAGCAAGGAAAGATGAATCATGACCCTCTGTGCATGTATGCATGTTGATGTGCATGCATGTGTGGTGTTATGGTAGATGGAGAATGCATAAATGATGAAATTAGACTGAAATCTACAAATGGCAAGGCATAATGAATGGTGAGATGACCTAAGGGGAAATGAGGGCTGTTTGGGGGGGGGGGGGGGGTGTGAGTCATACATCTGCAGAGTGTTACAGAAAGCAAAGGCATAGTTAGACAGGAAAGGAGAATTAAGAGGGAATTGTAACAGAATTCATATGATAAAGAGAAGTAATGAGGTGTTCATAGCAGGTGTTTGGTAAGTGTTACCAGCCTGCTCCACACGTGCCCCAGCTGTCCATTTTGCCCAGGAATATACAGCAGAGCTGTCTTAAGGGCAAGTTCATTTCTGCAACTATATATCCTTTCTGAAAATATAGTTCACCTTTTTTTAACATATGCCATTCATCTAAACATTTCTGTGGGCTGTAAAGGATTCATAAAATTCTTGATGCTGACATACTTCCAGCTATCATTTTCAATCAGATTATTGTTTGAATTACTGCAGAGCTTTGCATAGGAATTTGATTTATTTGTCCTCTACTTTAACTGAAATAAACTTGGTATTAGACTTCTGCTTAAGTTAGTCGAATTAATTCTTCTTTAATTCAAGTTCATCTCTGCAGTGGAAAATGACAGGCATTATTGAGTTCTGTTACACATTTAATAAGGAATGTATACTTCTCATCCTTGCGGGAGCAATTTAATACACTGCAGAGCCTGTCAAAATTCAATTCAAGGTTGAATGACTAATGCATAAAAGTCAATTCCGAACCCTATCAGAGATAAAGCCAGTTATTTCTTTTTATCAAGTAGATGGGCCTGCTATTTGGATCTCTGGTTGCAAAGGCTTGAAACTTCAGGCTTTGCAAAGTTAGAGATGTGAGTGGGTGGAAAACTTGGGCATTTGAGGAATGGAGTTTGCCTTCAATGAGTCAACAGAGGGAGAGTTCAGTCATTTTGTCCTCTGTGCAGGTACAATTTCCATAGCCTTTGAAGTCAGGAGCACACAGTGCAAAACCAAGAGCAGGAGGAAAACAAGGAGGTTTTTTGAAGGCTCTTATCCTTCCATTAGTGCTTCTGTAATCCCAAATTATTTGTGTGCTTGACTATGGGTGTGTGTATGTGGGTGTATGCACATGAATGTGTGTGCAAATACACAACTACAGTCATAGGTCCTGACACCACAGATAACATCTATTCAACTACTTTTTGAGTACCCATCAGACTCTGTTCCTGATGTTGAAGGTGCAGGAGTGAAGAAAACACAAAAAATCCCTGCCCTCTGGAGCTTGTATTTTAGTGGAGGAAGGCAGTAAATAATAAAAATAATGAATGTTATGTTGCAATCCAGAGGTTAGTAGGTGCTATATGGAAAAATAGGGCCAGGGGATGAGGAATACTGGGGGAGGTACAACTTGATTAAATAGAACGAGCAGAGGTCAGAGTCACCCAGGTTGAAGTGAGTAATTTGGGAGAAGAGCCTTTTAAGCAGAAGGAATAGCAATGACAGAAGCCTTGAGTCTGGGCATACTGGATATGCTGGCAGAACACCCAGAGGGTCGAGGGGGTTGGAGCAGAGTGAGTGAGGAGGCATGATCAGAGATGAGATTAGAGAAGTAACAGGGGTCAGGATCCTGTAGGAGGTGCTTGTAAGGACTTTGTCTTGTGTCCTTGCAAGTGAGACGGAGCCATTGGGAGGTTCTGAGCAGGAATGAAGAGATCTAACTTCCGTTTTGTTCCTTAGCTGCTGTGTTCACAATAGACTATAAAAGAGCAAAGTGGGAGGCAGAGAGACCAACGAAGAGGCTTCCATGGGACTGTCGGGGGGCACTGGTCGGTGATGACTATGCCAAGGAGTGGAGTTTGGAGTAAGTGGCAGAGGCAGGCGAAGGACCAGATAACTGGAGGAGAGGAAGCCAGGTTATCAGCAGGATTATCTCCGTGTCTGAGGCTGTTACCTATTGAGATGACCAGCGGTGTGAGACCTGAGGTTATCCTCCTGCTGACATAGAACGCCCGCTGCTATTGTGCCCACAGAAACCATTGAGGGCACTGGAGAAAAAGACTGGAGCAATCTGATGGGCATTTCACCTTCTTTATCGACTTGTGCCTGCAGTCCTTCTGGTTAGCCATTTAGCCAGGTAATATCTACAGTGGAAATATTTATACAATGCTGATGCATTTATTATGAGCTGTCCTCTTCCATCAATATTCTCCATCGGCGGTCTTGAGCATTCCACTCAGTAACTACATTTCTGCTTCTCTTAACATCATGTTCTTATTTGTTTTGGTGGAAAATTGATTGTTTTAAAAGAGAAAGTGAGCCTTGAGTAGGCATATTTTATGTAATTTATCCAACCATGTGCCTTTTACAGTTTTTGCATTATATCAAGTGTTCTTACATGATAAATATATCAACATTTCTTTCATTAGTAAGTCAAAGCATTTAATTAATTTCTCCTGTGTGGGCAGCAGCTCTATTAATATGTAGAATCTCAGGAAAAGGCATAAAGGGAACAGGATATATAATTGTTTTTTCTTTATGAAACTTACAGAATGTCCTAGCACACACAGATAAATCAGTGTAACAATAATTTTCAAAGCAGCCCACTAAACAGTCATCTAGCTTACTTCCCAGCAGAAGTGGGAACAGAATTATCCAGGCTTAAACATGGAAGCCATTGTAGAATGATGGGCATTGATGGAGCCAGACATTTTTTAACAGTTGGGCTTTCAAAATGATTTTAGATGTAATTTAAGGAAGGGGAAATTCCAGAAGGAGAGAATGACATGAGGTTTCCTGTAGGACATGGTAAAACCAGTGTCCTTGGAATGGAAGGTGAATGAAAGAGAAAGTTTAGAAATTAACTGAATCTTTATTGCACCATTGATACAGGGAATTGATGTAGGGAACTAAGTTGATAGGGAGAACCAAGTCCTTGGATCAACAGTGTGATATAATGAAAACTGATGTTGCCATCTGGGTATGAACTAAGCAGGCGAGGTCTCGCACGGTGTGTGAGGAATGGGAAGGGTGTGAAATGAAGTGTGACACTGAGGATAAAAGTTAAAAGCCATGGTGTAGACACAGATGGGGTGGGACAGGGGAGGATAGGGGGGTTCATGACATGCGGTGAATGAAGAAAACAAGGATTAGAAAGGACAAGTTTCAAAAGGCAGAATAAGACTGAAAACCTCACCCTCACCACTGATTCCTCCCTTTCTGTTGTACCTTACATCCATTTACAAGTCACATAGAATCTATGCTCAAATCATTTAGGAACTAACCGCTTCTCATAGCCTCCATCAGCTTGTTCAAGCTGTACTTTGTGATCTCGTTTACATCTTCTGATCTTTTTTTTTCCTTTTGGTCTCTCCCCTGCCTGCCCTCTGTTCTGCTCATAGCCCTGCACTGTTTTTCTCAACCTGGCACTGATTAGCATTTGGGGTCATATCAGTCTTTGTTGCAGGGAGTCGTAGGATGCTTGGCAACATCTTTATTCACTAGTTGTCGGTAGCACACACCTCCCTGCTCCAAGTCATGCCATCAGTAATGCCCCCAGATGCTGCCAAAGTGGTGGTGGTGGGGGAATTGCCCTCATTTGGGAACCGCTGAGCAGGAGTGATTCTTTAAAAATGTAGGTCATGTCAAGTTGCTTCATGGCTCAGACTTTCAATGTCTTCTCATCTGACCTAGCGAAAAAGCCCAAGGCCCTATGAAGACTTAAAAGGCCTTACGTAGTGTGGGCTTACTTCATCAAGCCAAGGATCTTTTCTCACCTCATCTGGCCGCTTCCTTGCTTCCTTGCTGTTCCTCAAGTTTCCAGGCACACTCTCATGGAAGGGCTTGTCTTCTTGTTTGCGTCACCTGGAACCTCCTCCTCTCACTTATCTTCAGACTTGCTCCATCACCTCCTTCAGATCTTCTCTTGGAGATCACCTACTCGGAGGACTTTCTTGACCATAAAACTGAACCCCTTCCCTTGTTCTATTTTCTTCACATATTAACCCCCATCAAACATGGTCTAAATGAACTATTTTTAAATTTCTTATTTTATCTATTGTTTTAGTAGGATGTCAGGCTCCTGGAGGCAGGCTTTGCATTGATTTTAGTCTTTTCTAGTACCCGGAACATTATCTGCACACAGTGTAGGCTCACCGAACACCTGATGGATGGCTGAATGGGTTGCAATGGCAGACCAACAAGGGGAAGAAAGTTAAACCATAGGTTTGGTCCGCAGTTGGACCCCTCTGAACTTTGAGAATCTGGGGCCTTCTCTCACCCGTCTTCTGATACTGCTCTCCACCACAGAGCATGCATACGCTGTTGCAGGGATCAAGCAGTGCCAGTCAGCAAACTCCCATGCTGGGGCACTTGCCAAATGCAACAAATGCTATTTAGAAACAAAAGAGCCTCTGATGGAGACATCAGCCATTTGCTAAACAAACCATTAGTTTGGTGGCAGAAGCTGCACATGTGATGAATCTACTAATTTACAAATCATTATTGGACATTAGTTAATTGCCAGACAACTCCATGTCCTAGGAAACACTGGGCAAGACTCTTCCAAAACAGACTGGATTTCACAGCCCTTAATAATTATGGAGAGTGAATGACTGAGTCCTACATCTTCCTAGTATTCTGTTACTACTTCCAGAATTATTTGAGTTTTCATTTTTAAATAACAAACACACATGGTGGATGTTTAAATGGAACATAAATGTAAAAAAATTAGGCTTATTGTCTTTCCCTAAAGTCACCTTCCAGATGCATTTTTAGGCATTATCTAAAAATATGACCCTAATATATGTTGCAGCTATATATAGTAACCATATGTAAATATGGTCATATCTATGTATCTACTATTTATATAGACAGTATATCTATTCATATAGCATACAGTTAGTGTGTATACACTATAGATTATATTCCAACGATAATATTATGTACTATGTATAGAGTATATATACTACATAATATAATATGTATCTGTAGTTTGTCTGGGTTTTATTTATTTTAGGTATTATACAGATAACAAGATGAATGTGCCTATAAATATACCATGACATAGTTTTGTGAGTTTGTCTGTAAGACAGATTCCTAATAGAGACACTTCTGGAAAAAGGAATATTAGTATCTAAAACTATGAAGCTGCCAAATTTACATTCTGAACAGAAGGGTATGAGAGTGCTTATTTCCCTTCACTCTTTCTAACCTTTTACACTTTAAAACTTTTTGATCTGTGCCAGGCTGAAGGTTAAAGAAATTATATCTAATTTTTAAAATTTGCATTTTTAAAATTCTGAGTGAGGTTGAACATATTTTTTCCTATATACCAGTTAGTCTTTTATTTGTGCATGTGTGTGAAGGGGAGGTTAACTTGTCATTCAAAAGCTGTGCCTTTCTAAAGACTATGTTTAAATTTCCCAATAGTTATGTATCTTTAGGTAGGACCTACTGTGATCCATCCTTTTTATTCATTACCTATGACTCCACAATGAAAGGCCTATTCAGTATGTATCTTACTATTCCTATTATTTATCCCACAGTTTGGTAGATGGTTTTTCTTAGGTTTATGGGTATTGTGAAAGCAAGTGGTGTAGTCAGGACCTGGGATAGTAAAGCTAATGGAAAAAGCTAAGTAAGGTGGCAAAATATTGGATATAATAGTTAAAATTTGGATAGGAAAACTATGAAGGAAATTAAGAAGCTTTAAGGATATTTGGAGCTGGTTAAAACAGGCAATTTGCTGAAAACTCAATGCAGATAAAGAATCATATTTGTATATTTTTGGATGCTGTACTGACTTTGGTTTGTGACATTTATGGTAAAATAACGAAAGGTTTTTTAAAAGTAGAAGTCAAGAAATACCTGGAATTACTCATCTCACATGCTAGTAAAGTAATGCTCAAAATTCTCCAAGCCAGGCTTCAACAGTACATGAATCATGAACTTCCAGATGTTCAAGCTGGATTTAGAAAAGGTAGAGGAACCAGAGATCAAATTGCCAACATCCGTTGGATCATCGAAAAAGCAAGAGAGTTCCAGAAAAGCATCTACTTCTGCTTTATTGACTATGCCAAAGCCTTTGACTGTGTGGATCACAACAAACTGGAAAATTCTTCAAGAGATGGGAATACCAGACCACTTGACCTGCCTCTGGAGAGACCTGTATGCAGGTCAGGAAGCAATAGTTAGAACTGGACATGGAACAAAAGACTGGTTCCAAATTGGGGACAAAAGGAGTACATCAAGGCTGTATATTTTCATCCTGCTTATTTAACTTATACGCATAGTACATCATGAGAAATGCTGGGCTGGGTGAAGCACAAGCTGGAATCAAGATTGCTGGGGGAAATATCAATAACCTCAGATATGCAGATGACACCACCTTAATGGCAGAAAGCAAAGAAGAACTAAATTGCCTCTTGATGAAAGTGAAAGAGCAGAGTGACAAAGTTGGCTTAAAACTCAACATTCAGAAAACTAAGATCATGGCATCTGGTCCCATCACTTCATTGCAAAGAGATGGGGAAACAATGGAAACAGTGACAGACTATTTTCTTGGGCTCCAAGATCACTGACAGCAGCCATGAAATTAAAAGATGCTTGCTCCTTGGAAGAAAATTTATAACCAACCTAGACAGCCTATTAAAAAGCAGAGACATTACTTTGCCAACAAAGGTCCATCTAGTCAAAACTATGGTTTTTCCAGTAGTCATGTATGGATGTGAGAGTTGGGCTATAAAGAAAACAGTGGCGAAGAATTGACGCTTTTGAACTGTGGTGTTGGAGAAGACTCTTGAGGGTCCCTTGGACTGCAAGGAGATCCAACCAAATGAAATTTTCAAAAGAAATCAGTCCTGAATATTCATTGGAAGGACTGGTGCTGAAGCTGAAACTCCAATACTTTGGCCACCTGATGCAAAGAATGGACTCATTGGAAAAGACCCTGATGCTAGGAAAGATTGAAGGTGGGAGGAAAAGGGGACGACAGGGGATGAGATGGATGAGATGGTTGGACATGAGTCTGAGCAAACTCAGGGAGTTGGTGATGAACAGGGATGCATGGTGTGCTGCAGTCCATAGGGTCGCAAAGAGTCGGACATGACTGAGCAACTGAACTGAATGAATGTTTTTAATACCTGTTATTCATTAAGATCTATTATTATTTTGCTTATTATTACTCTACTAATGTTGATATTTTCTTTGTAAAGAGTTAGCTCAAGTGTGATTTAAAAAAGATATTCTGGAGCCTATTAGTTTTTTCCTTCCTTGGAGCAAATATTTTATGAAGCCATCAGAAAAACAGAAATTATATAGAAAACAAAAAAATAGAAATTATATTCTAGACTTTCACTTAATTTTCTGGGGAAATGTTTTAAAAATATGCAGTGACACAGTCCTTATATTGAATAAACATAATACTTAGTATAATTTTTAAGGTCAAATATTCCTTACAGTTGAATATAGCACATATATCAGATATTTAAGACTGCTTTTCAAGCAATGAAAACATTTAAGCATTGCTGATATCTTTTAAATGAATATGTGTATTTCATCTTTATTTCCATCTTAAAAGTAACTGAAAAACGGTTAGGCTTCATGACCAATTGTTGTAAAGTCGTCATTGCTCCCATTTTTGTTTGTAGTTTTAAAGTATAAATCTGTGAAGAAGATGTATGAATGTAAAGATGACCTCTTTACAACCTACAGTTCTTAAAGGAATATACTGGAATATTAGAGAAAAAATATTATAATGTTGAATTCTTATCTAAAGTGTTGGAGGAGAAAGTGAACTTGGGAATAAGGTAATATGGTATTGAAGTGTGAGGTAGGAAAAAAAAATTAAGCATTGGGCCAAGAAAATAGATCAGAGCAGTTTTCATTATTTCCTGGCAACAATTCTTTTAATTAAGGGAAAAAACCAGAAAACTATGGAAGCATAGCTGCTTTAGATTGAAGGTGAAAGTTAGAGGACAGAAACAAAATGTGCTTAGCAGACAGGCCATTCAAGTTTGACTTGTCTGTAGTAAATCTAATTTTTAACTTCATATTCTTTCCTGAATTGATAAAATATCTTTGTATTAAGAGCTAGAAAAACAAAGTGATTTTTCTTTAAAAATCCAAAACATTTTATTTCTTTTCTGGTATATGGAAAGTTTAACTAAAAAGATGGAAGGCTTAAAAACCTTAGAACATTTATCTAGCACACACCTGATTGTTAGACATAAATGCTCTTTCTAGTCATACGGTAAATGGTTTTATGTAGAGGTTGTATTCATTTCTAGGCTCTCTGTCTGGTCTCCTTTGTCCATGGTTTTGTTAGTTAATGGATCACTTCTTGCCTGGGGCTCCAGACCCTCCAGACCCCTGGGGTCCCTTTCCCACATCTTTATGCGTCTCACCGGCCAGTCCCTGATGACTGTCTTGCCTGTACATTGGCTACTGAAAATTGCCCGCAGCATCTCTGCTGATGTGTGTGTGCTAGGGAACGGACATACACATACACACACACAGCTGAAAGCACTGGGAAGTTTATATCCTCCGGGGCAGCCCCTAGGTCATGACTGAGGGCTGTGAAAGTCCAGCTCCCTTGCCTGTAGCTGAGACAAACTCTGAGCTAAAATTCACACCCCAGAGCTTTCCTGGGGGTCAGGCTAAAGGCTGGCACTTTATCTTTCTCCCCTTTTCTGTCCGGCTTCCTGGTCTCCTCCTGGTTTCCTTTAGGAGCAGTTCCTTAGTATACCACCAGCATGGAAATATCACAGTTTACTTGCAGGCAACCTGATTTAAGAGAGCTAGTTGAGTCAGACTTTTTCTTCTTGCTTTCCCTATTTGGACTCCCTCAGTTAATAAAACAGTAGTACCTTTCCCATGAATGACTGAACTACAATGTCAGATTTTCTTGTTGGTAATCTCATTTAGAGAATTATGCAGTCATTCAAAGGGGCCAGACAGTTACCCACCCCACTCACAGGTAGGAAACAATGGGCCAAGTGACTTGCTCAAGCTCATGGAGCAAACAGGACTGGAATACACATTTTCTGATGTTTCATTTTGTGCTCTCTTCACCATTTGGTGTCTCTAAAACTACTGTGGCCCAGACCCCTGTAGGCACAAAAGAAAACAAGTTCCCTTTTAGATTTTAGACCTGTATTGGCAAATGTTGTTTAGTCTCTCAGTTGTGTCTGACTCTTTGTGACCCCATATACTGCAGCACGCCAGGCCTCTGTGTCCCTCACCATCTCCCAAAGTTTGCCCAAGTTCATGTCCATTGCACTGGTTATGCCATCCAGCCATCTCATCCTCTGACACCTTCTTCTCCTTCTGCCTTAATTTTCCGCAGCATCAGGGACTTTTCCAGTAAGTCAGCTGTTCACATCAGATGACCAAAATACTGGAATTACAGCTTCAGCATCAGTCCTTCTAATGAGTATTCAGGAATGATTTCTCTTAAGATTGACTGGTTTGATCTCCTTGCTGTCCAAGGACTTTCAGGAATCTTCTCCAGCACCACATTTCGAAGGCATCAATAATCCTTCTCTCTGCCTTCTTTATGGCAACTCTCATAACCATGTGTGACCACTGGGAAAACCATAGCCTTGACTATATGGACCTTTGTTGACAGAGTAAAATATCTCTGCTTTACAACGCACTGTCTAGATTTGCCATAGCTTTCCTGCCAAGAAGCAGTTGTCTTCTGATTTCATGGCTGCAGTCAGCATCTGCAGTGATTTTAGAGCCCAAGAAGAGGAAATCTGTCATGACTTCCACCTTTTCCCCTCAATTTGCCATGAAGTGATGGGGCTGGATGCCACAGTCTTAGTTTTTTTAATATCTAGTTTTAAGCTGGCCCCTTTACTCTCCTCCTTCACTCTCATCAATAGGCTCTTTAGTTCCTCTTTGCTTTCTTCTGTTAGAGTTCTATCATCTGCATATCTCAGGTGGTTGATATTTTTCCCACCTGTCTTGATTCTAGCTTGTAAGTCATCCAGCCCGGCATTTGATGTGCTCAGTGTATAGATTAAACAAACAGGGTGACAGCAGATGCCCTGTTGTACTCTTTTCTCAATCCTGAACCAACCAGTTGTTCCATTCAGGGTTATAACTGTTGCTTCTGGACCCACATACAGGTTTCTCAAAAGACAGGTAAGATGGTCAGGTATTCCCATCTCTTTAAGAGCTCTCCACAGCTTATTATGAACTACACAGTCAAGGTCTTTGGCATAGTCGATGAAACAAAGAGAGATGTTTTTTCTGGAATTCCCTAGCTTTCTCCATGATCCAGTGAATGTTGGCAATTTGGTTCCTCTTCCTTTTCTAAACCCAGCTTGGACATCTGGAAGTTCTTGGTTCGCATAATGCTGAAGTCTAGCATGCAAGATTTTACACATAACCTTACTAGCATGGGAGATGAGTGAATTGTTTGATGATTAGCATATTCTTTAGTATTGGCCAATATAGCAACCCATATCCACATGGAAGTGAAAATGTTAGTTGCTCAGTTGTGTCTGACTCTTTGTGACCCCATGGACAATAGCCTGCCAGTCTCCTCTGTCCATGGGATTCTCCATGCAAAAATACTGGAATGAGTTGCCATTCCCTTCTCCAGGGAATCTTCCTGACCCAGGGACTAAATCCAGGTCTCCTGCATTACAGGTGGATTCTTTACCGTCAGAACCACAAGGGAAGCTCCCATATTCGATGAGGCTATTTAAATTTAATTTTAAATTAATTAAAATTGAAATAAATATTCAGTTCCTCAGTTGGACTAACCACATTTCAAATACTAAATACTGCACATCATCATAGAAGGTTCTATTGGACAGCAGGACAAGATAGTTCTGGATACTTTACACATAAAAAGTCGAAAGAATTTTGCTGTTTATGTGATTGATTGATTTTATGTTCTTTCTCCATCTTCTTTGCCTTTCCTTCTCCTCTTCACTTTCCTCTATTTGCACATATAGGCTGTTATGGGATGGTTTTCTCTGTGTAAACAATCTTGGGATTGATGCCAGGGTGAATTGCTACTTTTGTATTTACCATGACTAGCATCTGAATTTTCATAAAACACGTCATGATGGTTCTTTTCATCTGTTAATTTGACTGGGCTAAGGGGATACCCTGCTAGTTGGTAAAACATTTCTGGGTGTGTCTGTTGAGGGTGCTTCCAGGAGAAACTAGCATTTGAATTAGTAGACAGAGTAAAGTAGACGGCCCTCCCCAGTGCTTATGGGCATCACCCATCCCCTTGAGGGCCTGAAGAGAACAAAAAGGCATAGGAAGGGACGGCTTGAGCTGTCTGCCGGAGCTGAAACATCCCTCGCCCCCTGCTCCCAAACTTCAGCGCTCCTAGTCCTCAGGCCATTGTATTTGACCAGGTCTTACATCATTGGCTCCCGTGGCCCTCCAGCTTTGGGATTTGAAAAGGAGCTACACTACTTGCTTCCCTGGGCCTTCGAATTACAGATGGCAGATCATGGGACTTCTCAGCCTCCAGCACTGCACGCACCGATCCTTGAGAATAAGTCTCTCTATGTTTCTATACACATCTTCCTGGTTCTGTTTCTCTATAGAAACAGAACTGTTACACACAAACTAGATGGAATTTTAGTGACCATAAATCACATGTGATTAGAAAAGAAACTTCCCGAAGGACCTAATTTTTCTCTGTCTGAAATACTTGGGAAATAATTCCTGCTCTTTTTGCCTACCACCAAGATGTAGAATTTGGGTAAAATTATGGAAATTTCATGATTATATTCTTTGCAGCCAAAGATGGAGAAGCTCTATACAGTCAGCAAAAACAAGACTGGGAGCTGAATGTGGCTCAGATCATGAACTCCTTATTGCCAAATTAAGACTTAAATTGAAAGAAAGTAGGGAAAAAAAGAAAGTAGGGAAAACCACTAGATCATTCAGGTATGATTATACGGTGGAAATGACAAATAGATTCACGGGATTAGATCTGATAGACAGGAGTGCTTGAAGAACTATGGACGGAGGTTCATGACATTATACAGGAGGCAGTGATCAAGACCATCCCCAAGAAAAAAGGAATGCAAAAAAGCAAAATGGTTGTCTGAGAAGACCTTACAAATAGCTGAGAGAAGAAGAGAAGCTAAAAGCAAAGGGGAAAAGGAAAGATACACCAATCTAAATGCAGAGTTCCAAAGAACAGCAAGGAGAGATAAGAAAGCCCTCTTCAATGATCAATGCAAAGAAATAGAGGAAAACAATAGATTGGGAAAGGCTAGAGATCTCTTCAATAAAATGAGAGATAACAAGGGAACATTTTTGCAAAAATAGGCACAATAAAGGACAGATATGGTATGGACCCAACAGAAGCAGATTTTAAGAAGAGGTGGCAAGAATACACAGGAGAACTGTACAGAAAAGAGCTTCATGACCCAGATAACCATGATGGTGTGATAACTCACCTAGAGCCAGATATTCTAGAATGTGAAGTCAACTGGGCCTTAGGAAGTATCACTATGAACAAAGCTAGTGAGGGGATAGAATTCCAGTTGAGTTATTTCAAATTCTAAAAGATAATGCTGTGAAAGTGCTGCACTCAATATGACAGCAAATTTGGAAAGCTCAGCAATGGCCACAGGACTGGAAAAGGTCAGTTTTCATTTCAATCCCAAAGAAGGGCAATGTCAAAGAATGTTCAAACTACCACACAGTTGCACTCATCTAGCAAAGTAATGCTCAAAATTCTCCAAGCCAGGCTTCAACAGTACATGAACCATGAACTTCCAGATGTTCAAGCTGGATTTAGAAAAGGCAGAGGAACCAGAGATCAAATTGCTAACATCCGTTGGATCATCGAAAAAGCAAAAGAATTCTAGAAAAACATCTACTTCTGCTTTACTGATTATGCCAAAGCCTTTGACTGTGTGGATCACAATAAACTGTGGAAAATTCTTCAGGAGATGGGAATACCAGACCACCTGACCTCTCTCCTGAGAAATCAGTATCAGGTTAAGAAGCAACAGTTAGAACTGGACATGGAACAACAGACTGGTTCCAAATCGGGAAAGGAGTATGACAAGGCTATCTATTGTCTCCCTGATTATTTAACCTATATGCAGAGTACATTGTGCAAAATACTGGGCTGGATGAGGCACAAGCTGGAATCAAAATTGCTGGGAGAAATATCAATAACCTCAGATATGCAGATGACACCACCCTTAAGGCAGAAAGAGAAGAGGAACTAAAGAGCCTCTTGATGAAAGTGAAAGAGCAGAGTGACAAAGTTGGCTTAAAACTCAATTCATAAAACTAAGCTCATGGCACACGGTCCTACTGCTTCATGGCAAGTAGATGGGGAAACAATGAAAACAGAGACTATTTTTTTGGGCTCCAAAATCACTGCAGATGGTCACCGCAGCCATGAAATTAAAAGATGCTTGCTCCTTGGAAGAAAAGCTATGACCAACCTAGGCAGCATATTAAAAAGCAGAGACATTTGCCAACAAAGGTCCATCTAGTAATATCTGTGGTTTTTCCAGTAGTAATGTATGGATGTGAGAGTTGGACCATATAGAAAGCTGAGCACCAAAGAATTGATGCTTTTGAACTGTGGTGTTGGAGAAGATTCTTGAGTGTCCCTTTGACTGCAAGGAGATCCAACCAGTTCATCGTAAGGGAAATCAGATCTGAATATTCATTGGAAGGACTGATGCTGAAGCTGAAACTCCAATACTTTGGCCACCTGATGCAAAGAACTGACTCATTGGAAAAGACTGAGATGCTGGGAAAGATTGAAGGCAGGAGGAGAAGGGGATGACAGGATGAGAACTGGTTGGATGGCATCACTGACTCAATGGACTTGAGTCTGAGCAAACTCTGGGAGCTGGTGATGGACAGGGAGGCCTGGCGTGCTGCAGTCCATGGAGTTGCACAGAGTTGAACACAACTGAGCAACTGAACTGAACTGGTGGAAATTAATGAAAGCATGGAGAGTGAATGCAAACTGTTCTAAAATGTGTTTTTGAGTTTATTTATTCATGCACAGTATAAGCCCATGGAATCATTTTTTTATTTTAATGATATGTTGCCATTTAACAAACAGAAAACTGTCATTTCTTACAAAATAAAGAACATATTTTTTTTCCCTGAAAAAATGAGATTTAGAAAAAATGACAAACTTTTTGGTGTTAACTTTTCCATATGCATTATCAACTAAGACAGTCCATTTTTCTTTCTCTGGAGTAGAATGAAACAAATAACAGCATCAAACAGTGGTGGAGTGACAGAGATCCCAAATGAAGCAGGAGGAGGGGATACTTGGTTAGGAGAATTTGGAGGTTGCCTTAGAAGACCAGTCTTCCCATGTGGTGCAGTGGTAAAGAACCCGCCTGCCAATTAAAGGAGATGCAAGAGACGCAGATCTGATGCCTGTGTCAGGAAGAGCCCGGAGGAGGAAATACAACCCACTCCAGTGTTCTTGCCTGGAAAATTCCATGGACAGAGGAGCCTTGTGGGCTAGAGTCCACGGGGTTGCAAAGAGCCACACATGACTGAGCACACACACACAAACCTGGAGGACCACAGGCTGGAAGGGTTTCAGGAGAAGGCGGGAAAATAAGTTGAAAGTTGTCTCCATTTCCAGTGGTAGGTATTTTTTGATAATGGAAGTAAATCTAGGTACTAGTTGTTGTTCAGTCACTAAGTCACAGGTACTAGTAGCTTAAAAAATTTAACGCTAGAATGAAAATGAATTGTTTATAGTCTATTTAAATAGAAATTCACCCTCTTCTCTCTATAAGCACTTTAAAGTGAGATGCACTTGAATATAGCATACAGCAATGGAGCCAACAAAAAATGCTACATGTCATGGAAAAAATGAAGATTTATTTATTTTCAGAAATCCTGCAACAGGGAGAAAACTTACAAGTAGTTTCAACTACTGTGGTTAGAAACCTGTTATTAGGACAAAATAATGTATCTTAAGACTTGGTAAATATAGCACAAGTTACAGAATGTTGAAACGAATAAGGGTAACTGAAATCACATTTCTCTGTTGAGACTAATGCTGCATAATGAGAACAAAGAAAAGTACATTAAAAGAAAAATATTTTTCATATTTATTTACTTTTTAGTTTAATGAGATGACTCACTTGTTTGTTTACTTTTAATTTGGTTTAATAAGATGGCTGTAAAGAGCAGTCCTTACTTCACCTAAGTAAATTTGGGACCTGAAAGTGCTAGTGAGATCATTTCCAAGTCTTAATTTAAGATAGTAAGATGTAACACCTCTGTATGTAAAAGGAAAATAAACTAATGGGGAGATCACTTGATATTATTAAAGAGAAAAGGTACTATTCTGTGTGTGTTTAATGTGGACCATTTTTAAAACCTTTATTGGACTTGTTACAATACTGCTTCTGTTTTATATTTTAGCTTTTTGGCTGTGAGGCATGTGGGATCTTACTTCCCCAACCAGGGATCAAATCTTCACTCCCTGCATTACAAGGCAAAATCTTAAAACACTGGACTACCAGGGAAGTCTCGGTACTATTTTTAAGAGAAAGGATAGCTGTATCTACCGAAAGGAATGAGAGCAGGTAAAACTGCATTGTTCAGCATAAAAAAGGCAGAGTTGGAGAGATGGGGTCAGGAGGAGGAGTGGTATCGCTTCTGAGAGTTCAAGAGGCAGAAAAAGGTGTTCAGAAGTCATGTGGGAAAAAGTTGAAAAGGGGGAAGGTGGTGGTAGTCAGAGAAGTTGGAGGAAGGCGTGTCGTGTCTTTGTTATCTAATGGTGCATACAAACCACCCACATATAGTACAGTGACATAATCATTTATTAGGCTCCCAGATTCTGAGAGTCAGGTTTGGTGGGACAGCTGTCACTCTGGTCTGTGTGGCTGTGGTCATCTGTAGGCTGGGGCTGTGTTCACCTAGAAGCCTGACTGTGCTGGAGGACTTGCTCGCATAGTCAGTATATCCGTGCTGGCTGTTGGCTGGAGGCCTCAGTTCGCCACATGGGCCTCTTCATGGAGCTGCTTGCATGTTTGCATGACATAGTAGTTGGTTTTTCCCAGGATGAGCAATCCTAGAGGCCACGGTGGAGCTAGAATGGCTTTTATGACTTAGCCTCAGAAGCAGCACACCAACGCTTTCATTACTGATAGCTCAGAAGCGGCTCTAATTCAGTGTGGGAGGGGAATGCACAAGGACAGAAGTGCCAGGAATTATGGGTCCTTGCAGGGGGCCTCAGGAGGCTGTCTACCACAGGAGGGAACTACAGAGATACTTCATAGGCATTTAGAAGTCAGTTGTACCTGTAGCATACCGTGTAGCTGTTTCCCAGACTTCTCACCCAATTTTCAGTAAGTCTAAAACACTCACAAATGGCTCATGAAGTTGGATTTGCTTTTGAGGCTGGCTTTAAGTGGGCTGGAGATGAGAAGTGAGGCTGCCCACAGTTTTGGCCACATCTCAGTTACATATATATTTGGACATTTTTCCTTACATGAAGTGGTGAGTCTGAATTATATTTATAGGAATGCTTATAAAAGTGGTGGGAGTATCTAAGATTTCTTTCTTGCCCTCTTCCAAGTCACAGATCGCTTTTGTTGTGTTGCCTGAAATTACAATGAGAATATCTAGTTGTTTTCTTTCTCCTCAGTCATGCGCACCTGAGGGTGAAGACATACCTTTCTCCTATATTTGACCTTTTATATTGAAATCATAAAAGCAGTGGGGGAAAATTCTCTCCAACCCCATTTTGGCCATATTGACATCCTCAGAGAGCCTCTTCTTCCATGGACACTTTCCCTCCCACCTCCTTTCGCTGACATGAGGCGGAGGAGAAATAAGAGACTTGAGGAGTCAGAACAAGAGATCTGAAGAGCAAAGGAGGCCGTGTCTTCCTGGACAGTGCTCTGTGTGGCTGGAACCTCTTTCTCCAGTTCATGTTCGTCCTCTGTTTCATGGGCAGACGATTAATTCTGGAGAATGGGGTGCTCATCAAAAATAAAGCCAAGTAAAGGTAAAAGTGGGGGAAACGAGTTTGATGCCATTGTGAAAAGGGCTGGGTGTTGGCCGTGACTGTTTCAGGTTTAGTCGAAGATGATTTGAGCAGTTACTGGGTTTTGTAACTGCAGTTAGTGGCACAGAGCTCCGTGAATAGTTTCTCCCCAAACTGTTATTGTGAACTGATGAAATGCTTAATAGCATTTCCCTTTGGAACTCGTTTTAACAGAGCTATTATTGTGATGAGGGGAATATACTAAACACGTAGTCTAATATCCATTTGATTTTCTGCTGAGGAGAATTACTGCAAAGGTACCAGAGCAGTTTGATCATCACAGGGAGACTTATTTTCAGCTTTGTCAAGCTGTGTATTGAGTTGCTTTGCCTTCATTTAAACATTAAGTTCTGAAGTTAATTTCCAGTACATCTAGGGAAAAGACTCCTTGGTGTAAAGCAAAAAGCTACAAAGATGTGGTAAATTTAGTTCCCTCAAAGACTTTGAATTAAATTTAAATTCAATTAACACATTGAATGTCTGCAGGGAGCATGGCACTGTACTAGGTACTACAATTTGAAATAATGCAGAGGTTCAAGAGGGTTTCCAAGTTAATTTGAGGAGTTTGGATAGAGAAAAATCAATCATTTAGATTACAATCTCTTTTGGAATCTACATTTCCTTGGGTAAATTTTCAAAATACTGTTCAATTTGGGCACTCCCTGGGATTGGATTGAGGAGAGCAGAAACCATTTTTTCTTGGGCCTTAACTTTAGAATGAAGGAATATTCCATATTGCTTTAATAGATGGTTTATATAATAAAAACTTTAACTCAGCAAATGATAGCATTACTTTTAGAAAGACACTGGGAAGACTCCTGCTATACACAGGAGTCAACATTTCAGATTTAGAACATATTTACACTTTAAAATATTATTCTAAAAAATAGACTGAATAAAGGGTATTTCTTCTAGTATCATCAGGACCCAGGAATGCTTTAGGAAAAGAGCACAGTAAGTCTTAGAACTACTAAAATTTACCAAGAAACGTGCCAAATTCAGCAAAATAGGTCCACCTAAATGCCTTCAGAGCCCTCCTTACCTGAAAATGTTTTTAAACACCTGCAGGTCATTTTTTCCCTGCCAAACTCAGACAGGCTTAAAAAGAAAGCAGATGTGATGAGTCCCTTTCTTGGGATGAAAACCCATACCTTGTCTGCTGCAGACACCAGCATCTGTCCATAGCAGGTCCCCAGACACTATACACTGTTTCTTTGTCTCTGTTACATTTTCTGTCCTGTTGATCCTGTGGGATTCTTTCAAAAGGTTTTAACTTAAGTCAGTATCATTTATTGAAAAGAACTTGCTTTCTCACTATACTCTAGTGGCACTTTTGTTGTAGATTAACGGACTATATGTTGGGTTGGCCAAAAGTTCATTTGTGTTTTTCCATAACATCTTAATGGAAAGACCTGAACAAACTTTTTAGTCAACTCAATGTTTGTGGGTCTGTGGTCTGTATTCTCTTTTGTTTCATTTTCTTGTTTGTCTATTCCTGTATCCATCCTGTACCACCTTAATTACTGTGACTTCATTTTAATCCTTGCTGCCTGAGAGACCTCTAACAATTTCTCTCAAAGTTGTTTTGAGTATTCTTAGGCCTTTTTATGCCGAGGCAAATTTTACAGCTTATCAGTCTCATCAATGACAATAAAACCCTGGAGGGATTTTAGTTGGAATTGCATTTAATCTATAGGGCAATTAGAGGAAATCTGAAACTTAACAATAATATCTTTCTATCCACAAACAGGGTACATATTATCATTTGCTTAAATAGTTTTAATTTCTCTCATAAATACTTTCTAGGTAGAAGTCTTGTATAACTTAGATATATTCCTGTTATTTTTTTTTCCATGCTACTGTGAAGGGTAGAATTTAAAAACTTATTTTCCAGTTCTTGCTCAGAAATGGCAATGCAAAATTTTGTCTATTGACTTTGTGTCTAGAAACTTTCCTAAATTCACTTAATTTTAATATTTTGCATTTAGACCCTTTTGGATTTTTCTATGTACTAAACTATGCTGCCTGCAGATAATGGCAATAAATTCTTTCATCTTCTGATCTTGATGCCTTTTATTTCTTTTCCTTGCATTATTGCACCAGCTAGGATCTCCAATTCAAAATTGAGCAAGTGAGGTGGTTGCAAATATATCCATTTCAAGGACAATGATTTTAATATATTGTTGTTTTAATGTATTGTTGACATCACTAAGTCATGTCTGACTCTCTTGCGACCCCATGGACTGTAGCCCACCAGGCTCCTCTATCCAAGGGATTTCCCAGGCAAGAATACTGGAGTGGTTTGCCATTTCCTTCTGCAGGGGATCTTCCCAACTCAGGGACCAAACCTGTGTCTCCTGCATTGCCAGATAGAGTCTTCACCACTGAGCCACCAGGGAAACCCCAGGACAATGATTTTAATATTTTACCATAAAGTATGATGTTTATTCTAACTTTTGTAGATAAGGGGGTAATTTTTATGGTATTTATTTCAGTTATAGTATCTTCATTTTTTTCTGCAGGTAATTTTTTTTTTCTTTAGCCTACTTTTCTTCAGCAAAACACTGAATCCTCCCACACCCTATAACAATCTTGTAAAATGCTTCTCAATACAGTATTTCATATGGTCAAATCTGTCAGTTAATTAGCTCAATTTTTTGTTTTGTTTTTTTTATCTTCCTGAAGACTGTTTGCATTCCTGCTGGTTACTTCTGGTTCTTCCTTTTACCATCATTCTGGGGATTCTCATGTCTTCTCCTGATTTTCAGATAATGCATCTGGTTCCCTGGTTCTCTTTCTCCTTGGCTCCCTCCCTGGTTTCTGTGTAGAATAATTTTAGCAGTTGCCTCTGGGAACCCATGCTCACCAGATAGCCAGTGCCAGGGCAGGTCTGTGGGAACCTTGCTGGAGAAAGCTGAGTTTACTCTGAGCCAAGGGGCTTTAAGACAGAAAGTATGGGTGGTGGCGGGAGGTGGAGGGGAATTAGGAAGAAACCAAAGAAAAGTAGAAGCTGCCATGCTCAATTCATGACAGTTCTGAGGCTGTTTTGATTTGTACAAAATCTCATCAATACCATATTTGACTGTGTATTTTGCATACCATTTTCCAAAATGGCAGAAGCATATTTTAAAAAGGAAATTCAAGCAAAGCATTTGTGAAGTTTCTGAAAATCACTGTGATTCTTGAAAGTTTGTAAATGATGAGTATTCATTCAACAAATAGCTATCCAGTCTTTTGTGTGCCAGGCATCAATGAAAAAACTAGACATAAATCTCTGTCTTCATGAAGCAAGACTGACAATAAACATGATAAATTAGTTCTATAGAATGATAGATCGTGTGTGGGTGATTAGGAGTCCTGGACAGGATACAAATGCAAAGTGCAATGTAAAATAAGATGTTGAGGGTGAGCTTCACTGAGGAGGTGATATTTGAGCAGAGATTTGGCGGTGGCAGGTGAGTTAGATATGGATGTATCACATCTATGGTTGGAGAGGAGCACTGCAAGCAGGGGAAGCATGTCTGGCATGTTTGGGAACAGAGGACGCCAGTGTGGCTGAAGCTGAGTGGGCAAGGGCATGCAGTTGTCCAGGTTCCAGGACCATCCACAGATGCCCAAGTCCCTTATATAAAATGGTGCAGTACAGTCAGCCCTCTGTATCAGTGGGTTCTGCAGGCAAGGGATGAGGTCAGAGAGGTGATGGGTGGTGACCCCTGCTGGGTCTCACAGGATGTTATAAGTACCTGGGCTTTCATTCTGAGTCAAGGAACCCTTGGTAGATTTGAAGCAGAGGAATAACATGATCTGGCTTGTGTTTTTTGAGGAGATTTCAGTTTTTAAAAGTGAAGTATAGTTAATTTACAATGTTGGGCAAGTTTTAGGTATATAGCAAAGTGATTCATATACACACACACACACAAATATATACAGATGCATATATATACAGATGCATATATATACAGATGCATATATATACAGATGCATATATATACAGATATATATATCCACAAACATACATATAGAAACACACAGATGTATGTGTGTGTATATGTGTGTGTGTGTGTGTGTGTGTATAATTCTCTTTCAGATTCCTTTATTTTATAGGTTATTGCAAATAGTAGTATGTATGTGTTAATCCCAAATTCCTAATTGTCCCTCCTCTCTTTTTGGGAACCATAAGTTCGTGTTCTATGTCTGTGACTCTACTTTTGTTTTGTAAATAATTTCACTTGTATCATTCTTTTTAGATTCCATGTATGTGATATCATGATATTTGTTTTTCTGAGTTACTTCACTCACTATGATAGTCTTTAGGGTGGGTCCATTTATGTTGCTGAAAATGGCAATATTTCTTTCTTTTTTATGGCTGAGTAATATTCCACTGTGTGTGTGTGTGTGTGTGTGTGTGTGTGTGTGTGTGTGTGTGTAATCTTATTTATCCATTCATCTGTTCTTTTGATGGACATCTGGTTCACGTCCATGTCTTGGCTATTGTAAATAGTGCTGCTAAGAACATAGGTGTGTGTGTATCTTTTCGAATTAGACTTTTCTCTGGATATATGCCCAGGAGTGGGATTCTGGATCATATGGCTGCTATTTTTTGAAGCCATCACTTTGGATGCTGTGTGCATAAGAGCCAGCAGGGCCAAGGGCCAAAAGGTAGATAGGGCTGTAAGAAGCCTGAAAAACTTCTGATTGGTGGCTCCGATAAAAATGTACGGCAAAACCCACCACAATGTTGTAAAGTAATTAGCCTCCAATTAAAAGAAGTTAATTTAAAAAAATGGCAGCAGTGCAGGTGGTGAGAAGTGGCTGGGTCACATCCCCCCAAACTTAGTGGCTTGTCTTTATCCTTTTTTCTGTGGGTTGGTCAGCTGGTTCCTCTGATAGTTTCTTCTGGACTCGCTCATGTGGGCGCATTCATTAGAAGACTGAGTGGTTTAAAGGTCCAAGACAGTCTTCACTTGTTAAGGATCCTTGATTTTCCTCCACCCAGTTGCTCATCCTCCAGGACTAAACCAGTCCTCTTATGCAGTGAGGTAGGGGGTTTCAGGGCACTGTTCCAGAAGAGGGAATGCAGTGCTGCGAAGTCCTCACCTAAAATATCTCATAATATCATTTCTTCCACATCCTGTTTTTTCCAAACAAGTCATGAGAGCAGTCTGGTTATAATAGGTGGGAAAATAGATCCATTTCTAGGTGAGAAGGGCAGCACACTCACATTGGAAAGGGACCTGCCGAGCAGGATAGAAAGAATTTGTAGCCATATTTTCAGTCCGCCGAAATGCATTTAGTATTTTTGAGTGTAGAGGCTGGGTATGTGATGTGAGAGAAAGAAACAGGAAGGGTGATTGTGAAATTTTGGGTTTAAGCAACAGGCAAAAAGTTGTCACAATGAAGATGGGGAAGACGGGGTAGATGAAGTTTGTGAGAAAAGCAGGATCCAGGCAGGGAAACTGGGGGACAGGCTGTGTGCATGAGCATTCAATGTGCAGTTCATATGAAGTCAGATTTTGTCTGAGGCAGGATCTCCTGCCCTAGGCAAGGACTAGCTTTCGAGATGGGGAGTCTGAGCAAGAAGAGGGTCATTCATGGGAAGCATTAGCTCAGTGAAAAGAGGGCAAGAGAAGGCCTCTGCATGGAAGGTGAACCCTGATGCAGAGATGGTTTCCTGAGTGTGGACAGGAAGAAGCACATAGGCTACAGGCAGGTTCCAGGAGGGAGGTTTGCAGACAAGCTAGGGGTACAGTGCTGCAGAAGTGTACAGAACAGCCTTGAAGGAGAATTGAGAGGAGTGCTCAGATAACCACTCCTTGGAAATAAGGATCAGTACTTGTCATGTTCACCCCACATTGTTGTTCCCCTGTGGATCCAGAGTTCTTAACGAAAAGATAGAGATGAGAGTGTGATTCTTGCTGTTCAGTCGCTCAGTCGTGTCCGACTTTTAGCGACCCCATGGACTGCAGCACACCAGGCGTCCCTGTCTTTCACCATCGCATGGAACTTGCTCACTGCCAAGCTAAGGTCTGCAACAAAGCTGCTCCTGAATCTTTTAAATGTGGAATATGATCCACAATTTAAAGCCAACTTCTTTTTCTTTATTTGAGTGGGGAGAAGTCTCATAGAAGAACATCCAATTTTGCCCTAGGCATAAAAGGGCTATCAATTGTACCCAAGAAAGAATTTTCAGAAGATGTGCACTCGATCTGGGCTTCCTTGTGAAACTTTATTGCAAGCCTCTGTGTGTGTGAGGGGTGTGTAAGTTGTGCCTGTATTTATTTGTAAGTATGTTTGTATATTTCATATTGGCAACAGTTATTAGATCAGGGACTCAGATGGTGAAGAGAGAGAAATGCGCTGATCCCCAGGCTGGTGTACATTTTGGCTACATTTTACAACATTCCATGCTGTAAAGCTTCCTGCGTCTCAGGTGGCCTTGGGGGTAAAGAACCTGCTTGCCAGTGCAGGAGACACAAGAAACGCAGGGTTGATCCCTGGGTTGGGACAGTCCCCTGGAGGAGGGCATGGCAACATACTCCAGTATTCTTGGTGGGAGAATCCCATGGACAGAGGAGCCTGGTGGGCTATAGTCCATGGGGTCACACAGAGTCAGCCACTACTGAAGTGACTTAGCACCCACGCACGTGCCCATTCTATAAAAGATGGAATGCATCTCTGCTAGCTTGCTTTACAGTCCACCCAAGAGTAGGGGGACGAATTCTGTGACCTTTGAAAGTCAATTTTCATCCCAAGATTTTACATTCCAATTACGTCTGATAGACTATTTAAATAAATGATGGTTTTTCTATTAGAAAAGAAAATTGACTGGAATTCATTCTATTTGAGCTGCAAAAATTCGAAAATAGGTCAACTCTTAATTATCCAGGGTAATAGGGAACATCTTGAATGGATTATCCTAAACCACAGGTAATTAACAAAATGTGCAAATTAGGCACTGATTCATAGCATTCATTAAAATTCCCATTTAAGCTACTACTTTAAGCAGCATACATTTGTAGATGAGCAAATCAACATGGTAAAAATAATTTTAAGATGGAAACAGGCTTTTTATTTTTTAAGGTAGAGTTGAAAATACATCCTGACAGACTGGATGATCTGAAATATTTTGTCTTTTGAGATTCAAAACATTAGAGTTCCAGAGGCTGTTTGGCAGGTTTTTTGATCTCATATTTGTAAAAGTGGGGGAGAGATTGATATTTTGCAACTCCTGGAAAATCTGCCTGGTGGCCCAGTGCCCTGAAACCACACTCTGCATGGTGGTGATCAGGCCTGTGAGGCCATCTCTTCCCCTCCCTCAACACTTCCATGGATGAGTTAATAGCCGAGCAAAGGCTGGAGCAAGTGGGGAAGTGAGGAGAAACTAGGGACATGCATACTAATAGCAGGGGTCCCCAGCCTCCAGGATCTAATGCCTGATGATCTGAGGTGGAGCTGGTGTAATAATAATAGAAATAAAGTGCTCAGTAAACATAATGCACTTGAATCATCCTGAAACCACCTCCCCCACCCCCAGTCCTGTATTAGTCTTCATTTAAAACAACAACACTAAACAAAAAAACCCATCTGGTCTAGAAAGATCTGTAATTCTGCCAAATTAAATCTCTTAAATTACCGTTAAATCTCTTTAAGTACGTTTTGTTTTTCCAAAATTATTTGCTGAACTAATCCATGATATTAGTGGTTTTGTTGATACGGATGATAATTTATTGAAACCTGGACTATGCCCAGTATGACACAGGGCCCCTTGCTAATGTTACCTCCTCCCTTACTTATAACAGCACTGTACAGTGCAAATTACTCTCACTGGACAGCTGCTTGGTGGAAATGTTCATGATAGCACGTAGGAGATCTGGGCTTTAAACCAGGGTCTGACGGTCTGATGCTGAAGCCCATGCTCTTCCCACTGGGCCCATGGATTTCAAAGCATGTTCCTCTGTCTTGGCCCCTCTCCCCTCACCTTTCAGCCCCCATTTTCCCCTGACCATCCAAGTGTGCATCTCCTGGGAACGTGGTGAAAATTTAAATTCTTAGGCCTAACCCTAGACTTTGTGAATCATAAGCTCTGTGGTGGGGGGCCCAGTAATCTGTGTTTCATGAGTCGTTGTTCACAGGATGTTTTGAAGCCTGCTTAAATTTGAGAACCACTGTACTATGCCATGTGTCCTTATTATGAGACCTTTATTATTTTTAACTAGAGACGTGGAATTAATTGCAACTGTTGTTAGATGAAGAGGGAGGTCAACAGTCTAATTAAATTGGACTTTTTAACTGGACTTTGTTTCCAGTTTCTTCCATTGTCAGTTTTCTTACTTAAAGCAGCTGAGAAAATCTTCCAAGTCAAAATCATTTAAGGAGAATCTTGTATAGTCTAAATCAGTGGTCTCCAAAGAGGACCACATGCAATCCCAGGGGTGGGCAAGACTGTTCACTGGGCTGTAGGATTTGTGTTTATATTAATTTTTCCCTAAAAATAAGAGCAAAATAAAATGTACTAATATTTACTAGGGATTTCCCAGGTGGCTTAAGTAGTAAAGACTCTACCTGTCAATGTAACAGATGCAGGTTTGATCCTTGGTTTGGGAAGATCCCCTAGAAGAGGAGATGGCAACCCATTCCAATATTCTTGCCTGGGAAATCCCATGAACAGATGAGCCTGGTGGGCTGCAGTCCACGGGTCACAAAGAGTTGGACATGACCGAGCACGCACACACATACTTTATATGGGTCCAGAGTGACACATGAATTTCTACATGAACATGTGTACACACAGGCCCCTGCCTTGGGCCCTGGCTCTCACATTTTGGCTTATCTTTGTGCTCTAGCTATTGTGTGGCAATCAGCTATGCATAGGCATCCCCTGTCAGCCCCATCCTTCACTGGGATCCCCCTCTCACCTGCAGTTCTGGACATTTTCTACCTTTGTCCAGCCGTTCTGATGCATGCACAGATCTGGAAGAGTAAGCTAATTGACTCACTGTAAGCCAGCATCCAGAGGATAAATGCTTGCCTTTTCCATGTCCCAGATGGCCCACTTGAAGTACATTGTGCGTGACTTCTCATGGGATCCCCGTGTGGCCCACCTCATTGATGTTTAGTACTAACCAGCCACTTGTGCTTCTTTGCCTCTGACTCCTCCATCTCTTCCTCTCTTTGGTGCTCACTTCTATTCTCTTTGGTGGGATCATTTCTGGAAACAAACTCCCTACATAGATGCCATTGTCTTACAGGTTATTTTCGAGAAGAATCCAGGCTAAGTAGGGTGCACGCTAAAACACCTTGATGAAGAATATAAGAAACATTTTGGAGATGACTGATTTAAAGCTTTAATTCTCAACAACTTCTTATTTTTAAAGAAATGAGCCTATCAGATGATATTCTAATGCTTGTATATGTGCTACATCTTGATGCACTTTTGCTGTTTACATAGGCATATTACCTATCATATAACTCTACCTCATCTTTTTGCACTCTAGGAAGCATATTAGATGCAAATCAGTAAGGGTATATTTATTATGTAATATTCTTAAATTTACTCCAGTTAATAGAGCCAATCATGTGTAGGCTTTAGTACTTTGTCATTAATATCAAATATTTTTTAACACCTTAATAACTGCTTGTAATGCATGGACATGCTGAAATCCTTTTGTTGAAATCCCTGTTGAAGGCCAACAGACCTAGGTTTAGAACCTTTAACTTTATTGCTAAAAGTAATTTTGCATGTTTACATAATTTAACTCATTTATTTGTAAACTGTTACATCTTTATGCTAGAGGATAAGGTAAGAACTTTCTACCATTTTATTTATTGCTCAAAAACAGCTCAGCAGTGTTATAAGGGCACATCATTTCTGTATTGTCCCACAGAATTCATAACCTTAGTCTAGTCCTAAAAAAAAAAAAATCAGACAAAACGTCAGACAACCCAAACTAGGGACACTATACAAAATTCCTGTCTGGTACTCTTCAGATTGTCAAGATCCTGAACAAGAAGAGACCAAGTAATTGTCTAAATGTACTGTGGTAGCCTGGATTGGATTCTAGAACAGACAAGGAATTCCAGTGGAAAAATTAGGGAAATTAAGTCTATAGTTAATAGCATTCTGCCAATATTAATTTCTTAATTTTCACAAATATACCTTGGTTTTGTAAGATAACATTAGAGGGAGCTGGATGAAGGGTATACGGAAATCTTCTACTATCTTTGTAACTTCTCTGTAAATCTAAAATTAAAAAAAAATTCAAATTTTTATACAATTTTTAAAAGTTTCTTTCCAGTTACAGCTCTTACAAAATATTCACTATATTCCCTGTGTTGTACAATATATCCTTGCGCCTATAGCACACACAATACTTTGTACCTCCCTCAACCCTGCCTCTATTTTTCTCCCCCCACACTGGTAACCAGTAGTTTGTTCTCTATATCTGCTTTTTGTTATAGTCGTTAATTTATATTTTTTGGATTCCACATATAAGGAATATCATACAGTATTTGTCTTTCTATGTCTGACTTATTTCACTTAGCATAAAGCCCTTCAAGTCCATCCACTTTGCTGAAGATGGCAAAATTTTATTCTTTTTTATAACTAAGTGCTATTTCATTGTGTGTATATTTGTATGTGTGTGTGTGTGTCTACTCACACACCATGTCTTCTTTATCCATTCATATGTTGTTGGGCCCTTAGGTTGTTTCTTAAAGTGTATTTAAAATAAATAGAGAAACAAAACAATTGAGCGAATCCTGGCTCATGTGGGCAGAATCTTGCCCCGGGTCACAGTGAGGGAATCTGTAAGGAAACATGGTCTTTGAAAGTAAAAGTATTTGTATAGAAAAGCGACATCTACAGAGGCAAATGGAAGTGTTCCATAATTTGTGCTATGAAGGCCCCAAACCTTCTCTTTTGCCTCATTTAGAGACATTTTGATACCGAATTTACTGAATTACATTCAAGATGCCACTTGGCATTGCCAACAAATCAGTTCTGTTTCTTCAGGGGATTAAATGGTGGGGTGATTGTCTTTTTAATTATCTTTCTATTAGTAACTCTCAGTAAGTATACTTCTGCTGTTGCCCTTGGGGTGCAAAGCACTTGAGAAATGTAGCCCTAACTCTAAAGAAGGAAGCCCTACTTTTGAATCAAGCATTTAATAAGTAAAAATTCAGCAAAGCTGCAGAATCTGCCCTTGAGAACCCCTGACAACTAAATATTCTGTTTTCAACTGATAATCATGCTGTTAGTGAAGCATTTTGCATTTTAAAAAGAGTTGGATATATATTTTTTTCCTCTATGAGAGTTGGATGCAGAAACTTTTTAAAAGTTGGCTTGCCACATAACAGGAGGCATGAATAGTCACCAAACTGTTGTTTGGTAACTACCTCTTCTGTCTGAATTAAAGGGTATACGTATCTTGTGTGAATCATTGCACCTCTCATGAGCTCTGCCAGCTGTATTTTTTGACGCATTTTGTATTAAATCCAGATATATGCTCAAAACCCTTTTGGGGTCATACTTAATAATCACAAAAGTAACATTTCTGAATCATGAAATTAGGTAAAATTGGAGATCAAGCCTGGTTCAAATGAAAGGTGTTTTCCTTTTTAATCCTTCTTTTAGAAACCTGGCTGTGATAAATGCCAAGCAGGCCTTTGCCAGTTCACAGCAGTAAGAACACAGAGGTGCCACGTTAGTATAATGTGATCATCATGTCATGGGACTGGAGGTGTATAAATAAATCTGTCAAAATCTATCCATCCTTAGGTAGCTGACAAAATTTGGTGCCAGCTGATTTGTTTTCCCTTCTCTATCACAAAACTGATAGCAAAGTTTGAATGGAACTTGATTGTGGTCAATTCTTTAAAGATGGGATTATGGAGAAGAAAGATCTTTTAAATCAGAATTCTGATTTCTTTCAAATAGAACCAAAACTGAACTAGGAAAAAAAACTATGAAATCTTGCCAATGATAACTTATCTATTTTATTTCTATTTTGGAGTATATTTGATCCACATTGTTGTGTTAGTTTCAGGTATGCAGCAAGGTGATTTACTTATACATACGTCTATTCTGTTTCAGATTCTTCTCCCTTATAGGTTGTTACAGAGTACTGAGTAGAGTTCCCTGCACTGTACAATACATCCTTGTTGATACAACTTATATTTTTAATATCAGGTTGGCCACAAAGTTCATTTATAACAGCTTACAGAAAAACCTGAATGAACTTTTTGGCCAGCCCAACATTCAGTGAATCTTTGAAATTAGCAAAATGATATTTGTGGTTTTGACTTATGGAAATCAAAAGTGGAGCTGCTCTGTTGCAGGATGAGATGAGAATGGCTACCTGAAATTGCCCCACACAGCCCACCATGCTAAAGCCTGTGTCTCTCACATCTCATCACTGCTGAGAGATTGGAGTCATGGGTGCGGTGGTGGATGAGTGAGACTCCTTGCTCACCATCCAGCAAGCACGTCTCAGATGACTTGTCATATGTGCAGACACACTCAGGAAGTGATTGCACAAGTAGATGTAAAAAGGAATCCAGTTGCTGGTACTAGTGATGGAAAAGCAAGTTTAAAAGTTGGAGAAAAACAACTGTGAGAATGAGTAGGTTGTGACGATCTCAAGTTTCAACCCTGACAAATGGTAAGAACTTCCTCTTCAGAGCATAAAATGGTAGAATAGGATTTCCTTTGTTATCTAAGAAGACTGCCAGTTGATTAGTAAGCATATGTTGAACAGCTCATGATGGTTTTAACAGATTCTAGATGCTAAGGAGCAAGGGAGAGAATGACCAGAGATGGTATCCATCTTTAAAGGTCTACAGACAGCTTGGGGGAGATAGAAGTGATCTAGAGGGGACAATTCAGGTACAGCAACTGGGCTATTGTAAGAGGCCAGCCAGGAAAACCCATTGGGTTAGGTGTCGGGAGAGGTGAGTTCTACCTCTTATAATCATCCCTCTTCAATACCTTCAAGAGGTAAAAGGGCTCCAGCAACATGGGCCCCAGTTTAAACACAAGTCCCTCACATCTCAAGTGATGAAAATGTATTGGCTAGGCAAGGACTCCTCTCAGAGTGATTGGGGGTTTCATGAATAATTATTCCAAGACAACTAGAATAATGGGGACTGTCCTGGGCAAACCAGGAGGCAAAGTCATCCTGACTCCTATACTTCTGGGTCCCTGGCTTATCCTTTTCACAGATTTTTTTTCCCAGTGAAAATTCTTTTTCTTGGTAGCACATGTATGATTCTGTTGGGGATACAAGAGTATACATATCCTTATGTTGAGGATGAAGGATTCTCATGTATAAAAAATAGACAATCTGGTTGCCCTGCCCTTACCCCCATCCCCACCACACATGTGTGCATGCACACCCCCACACACTCTTCATGTAAAATCTATCTACTTTCTTGGACCAGATGGAATTCAAGTTCTCTCTCTCCTTTTCCGGGTCTTGTGGTTCTTGTTTTCTCTAACAAGCATTTAGCATATGTTACTCCATTTTTTAAAGTTTCATATCTTCACTGCTCATATATAAACTATGTGCAAATATATACTCATGTACATGAGGATACTGAATATACATGAATATAGTCCTTGCTTATATGTAAGAAAATAAAGCTGAAAAGAAAACCCAGCAATCCCCAGAAAGATACTTTGATCCAAGCAAAGTCTTCTGGTCTTCAAAGTCTTCTTTCAAATGCTCCTGCCTTCACAGCATCTGAGCAGCCCATTTTAAATAATCAGTGATGTAGATTCAAATAAAATAAATCCAAGGAGCTCGCTTTTTAGCTTTTATGTTGATGACATAAAATGTCATCATTTATCTTAAATACCATCCCTATCTGTAAATACCAGTGTGCTTACTCGGCACATAGATATGTGCAGAATATGTGTACAACATGCTGTGTGTACAATGTGCACATAGCTTATGTATGAGCAATAAAGATATGAAACTTTAAAAAAAGTAACATGGAGTAGCATATGCTAAATGCTTATTGGAGAAACAAGAACCACAGGACCTGGAAAAGGAGAGAGAGAGCTTGAATTTCATCTGGTCCAGTAAAGTAGATAGAGTTTACATGGAGTGAGTGTGTGTGTGTGTGTGCATGTGTGTGTGTATGTGTGCATGATTGTATGTGTGGCAGGGGGTTGAGGGCAGGGCAACCAGGTTGTCTATTTTTCAGTTCATACATGAGGACATGAAAAATTTTGTTCTCTAATTTTGACTTGCCAAGTTCTATAAAATTCGAATCATCTTGTCTGCTTGTATTACCTCAGAATGTGAAGGTTCAATCTTTAAGACAGATGTGACTAAAACTCCATTCACTCCAGGGGTGTGTCACTCGTACAAGTAAGTGTGCTTGAAGACAGTTGAGGGGAAATGCCTTTTGTCTAAATGGTGCTCGGGCATAGCACAGGGGTCTTGCTGATGCACTTTATTTCAAGGTAAATTTGTGGAAAAGCTTCATTTGTGAATGTGTTTTGTAGTAAATCCACAGCCAACTGCAGATTTATGGGCATCGTTATCCTGCTGTACAGATAGCTCCGCTGTTGAATTTAATGAGCTGAAATAGGTGAACAGTTCATTCTAATCTGCTGGTGCCTGGGACTCCTGTAGTCCCTGGAATCGTAGAACATATGTCCTTCTCTTGTTTCAAAAACCAAAGGTGTCTTTCTGATAAACAAGTCTCTCTTGAGGGTAATAACACAAGAAGTCATTTTGAAGACGTTTCCTTTGGTGCGTGGGTTGGATGCTAATCTGAAGCAGCTACCTGTTGCGAAGCTGAGAGGTGATTTGTCAAACCCAAGATCCATGGCAGATTTGCTTTAAGTGATTCTTGTTCCTTTGCATGAGTTTATTACCTTGAATACCTTAGATTCTCTCAGCCGCATTTCCTTTACCTTTAGGAACAAACATCGGCAAGAAAATTCTGTAGTCCTAACCTCATGCGAAGAGTTGACTCATTGGAAAAGACCCTGATGCTGGAGGGATTGGGAGCAGGATGAGAAGGGGACAGAGGATGAGATGGCTGGATGGCATCACTGACTCGATGGGCATGAGTTTGAGTAAACTCCGGGAGTTGGTGATGGACAGGGAGGCCTGGTGTGCTGTGATTCATGGGGTCGCAAAGAGTCGGACACAACTGAGCAACTGAACTGGACTGAACATGATAGCTCTGAGCTGATTCAGTTATGTCTATTCATAATTAGATAAAATGCTCATGATAGACATTTCTAAAACCTAACTGGAAGTTCCACCATATTTTTAAACTACTAATAAATGAATTCAGGTAAAGAGGTATAGAGGATAAAACTATTAAGGACTCTGTTAGAAGCTGTCTCACTCATCCAGCATAGATGCCAGGAACACACCCCAGTTGTTGTGGCCAGCTAAACCATCTGAACACAATTCTCCAAACAACTCTTAAAGTATAAATCATTGTAGACCGGAAAAGAGTAAACCTAACGGCATGTATGCTCTGTCACTCAGTCATGTCCGACTCGGCGACCTCCTAGACTGTAGCCTGCCGGGCTCCTCTGTCCCTGGGATTTTTCAGGCAACGGTACTAGGTGGGTTGCCACTGGGTCTTCCTGACCCAGGGATCGAACCTGCATCTCCTGCCTTGGCAGACACTGGGTGACCTGGGAAGCCCCCCAAACACTGACTACATATAAGAAATTTCCTATTTGAAAAGTTTGTTTTCAAAGGTGACCTTGGTGGGTTAAAATATGAAACGCACTTTTCTCTGATTTATGTAGAATTCTAATTCTAATTCTATAGTTTATGTATTGAAAGAGAAACGATGACTATGTCCCTAGGCTGCTGATAATTTGCCTGGCTTCCTGGACTTGTATCCACAACTCCTACTCCCAAGGTCTTGGACTAAAGCCACTTAATTCCAACATTTAGATCTTTTCTTAAATTGGATTCTAAAATTAGATGTTTCTTAAAATCTCTTTGAGCAAGGAAACTCTAAAAAGTTATGTATTTCAGGAGTCTATTAAATTAGAACTAGATTTTGGTCCGATCAAAACTTGTTACTGGCTCCAGGGACCTGATTCTTCTTTCCTGCCGGTTACAGTCATGATCCCTCTCTGGCCCTTGGATGCTTTCTTTCCTGTCTCGCTTCACTGTTTGCTACCACTGCTGGATGCCTGGGTGCTAGTTCCCACTGGCAGATGGGGCCATTTGTTTGCTATCAAACATCACCTGGACATCTGGTTATTTCTACTTCTAGGCTGAAGATACCACATCCACAGGCTTAATATTTCTTCCTAAAGTTTGTTTGAGTGCTTCCACTTTCCTCCATTATTCTGACAGGTCTCAGCTCCTGCCTATTCTAGGATAGGCTTGCCTGAGCCCTGGGCTCCCCAGCTGTCTCATCCTACAGTGGATGTGATGCAGCCAGAATTGGGGACCAGGCTGTAAGAAACAGGCAAGCCCGGCTGTTGCTGTGCAGTAATTAAACCAAACTAAAAACAAATTGAATAAGAAATACTTGCTTAATATTTAAAGCTGGTGCTTAAAGTGAAGTAGTTTTTTTTTTCAAAGTAATCTTGATTAAAGGAAAAGAGGACATACATGAAAATTATTTTACAATTTTGAATTATCTGAGCCTTTAAGGCAAGTTCTTCAGAAATGATGGCAATGACTGTTATGGTTAATTTCCCTTCAGAACTTTTGGATTTACTCTTCCTTGATATGGAAATATCATTAGCACTACACTTAGGCTGATCAACTGTAATTAAGATAATTTTTTGCCTTACAAATGAAAAGATTTCTCCCGCCCTAGGATAATTTGGCAAAAAAAGAGTAGTGAATAGAATGAAGAAAAGCGTTAAAAATAAATGTGTATGCATGACTAAGCAAAACCATAAGGACCTGATTGGAAGATGGGAATAGCAGATCATGCACTTAAATGTTTATTATTTGGGAAGAGGAAACATTTTGTTTACTTAATATATGCTTGCATTACAGAAATCAAAATCAAAAGACAAAACATAAATAATTAAACAATTAAAAGTGACTCCTTTACACCTATTTACTCCTGTTGAGCCAGTTGTCTTCCCCAGAACAGCAAATGTTAGACTTCTTGTATATCTTCCCAGATAAATTGTATGCATATGCTAGCATTTGTGGGCATGCATGAATTAACACATATACATATACAATCTATGAATTTAATATGTGGATAAATTTGTGTTTAATGGGTATTGATGTCTCTAAGGACTGGAAGGCTCTTGTCAAGATGGTAAAAATAATGAGGTTAGGCTTAATTGTAAACCTTGTTGGACACATTTCTTTATAGTCCATCTTTCAGTTACAGCCCTATGCTATCATTATTGTAGACAACCTCAGTAAAGGGATGGTTCTGTTGACGTTATCTACGTCTGCCTGTTCCCTCTGGAGAGACAGCTGCCTACTGATTTAAAGCCTTGTGCTGGCCTTGACCACACATTTTCTGATAAGCTTGATTTTTTTTTTCAATTAAATTTTTTTTTTTTTTTTTGCTGCCCTGGGTCTTCGTTGCATCATGCGGTCTCTTTGTTGAAGTGTGCGGGGTTTCTCTGGTTGCAGTGCAGCTCTGAAACATACAGGATCTTAATTCCCCAACCAAGGATCAAACCCACATCCCTTGCATTGGAAGGCAGATTCTTAACCACTGGACCGCCAGGGAAGTTCCTCAATGAGTCTGATTTAAGCCAGTTTCCCTCTGTGATTTCAGTACAGCAGTTTTCCTGTGATTTCTCCCTCCACATCCCCCTCGAAATTCTCTTCACTGTTCTCTTGGGTTGAATGTATTATTTCCTATGTTTTGGTTAATCCTCTTAGTTTACTTCCTCATTTTGGTGGAATACACTGACCAGTGATTTCCCAAGAAGGGATGTGTGACCGATGATTTTGGTAAATTTGACATCTTGTATCTATGCTTATGTCTTTAGTTTACTTTCCCACCTAACTTGTATGAATCTATGTTGGAAGCTATTTCCTTCAGAATTTTGAAGAGGTTCTATTATCTTCTATCTTCTGGTATTTCTCATAAGTCAGAAAGAAGCATTTCTGATGTTCATTATTATTTGTATTTTTTTTTTTTTAACTCCAGGAAGCTTTTAGGATCTTCTGTATGTATCCTCAGTGTTTTGAAAGTAAGACAGTGATATGCCTTAATGTGGGTATTTTTCCATCTGTTGTGTTGAACATTTGATGATTCCCTTCAACCTAGAAACTTAAGTCTATTAGTCCAAGTGAATTTTCATGAATGATTTCATTTATGATATCCTCCCCTATTTTTTCCTCTCTGGAACTCTTACTCAGACTATGCTAATATTTGGCTATTACATCAGCTATATTTGTTCAATATTTTTCCTCTCTCTTATTTTTAACCTCTTTATTTTTCTTCTCTTCCTTTGTGATTTTCTCCAATGTGTCTTCTAATTATCCTATTGATTTAAATTTTTTGTTTACTGTTTAATTTCCAAGAGCATGATACTTCTTGGATGTAATATCTGCTTATGGTTCTGAGGCTATTAACCATAGATTGTTATTAACTTTTTTTCTCTCTGAAAAAATCTCTAAGTTACTTTTTTTTCCAATTTGTGTTTGTTTCTCTCTTCCTTGTTAACTGATTTTATCAAATGTTCATTGATCCTTGGTTGTCTGCTCAGGATTAAAATTGAGCCTACAGCCCTTGAATGAATGGGACTTTGAGTTTCAGTGTAGGGTGATTTGACACTTAGGTCCTTGCTGATGTTGTTCTCTGACATTACCCAGAGAAGCTGGCCCTGCTTGCCTCCTGCTTGGGGAGTAGAGGTTTGGCCCCCAGAGTTGTGGGAAAGTAAAGCCAGGGGGTGAAGTTCTCAGCACCTAGGACAAAGAATTCTGTATGCTTTGGTACCTTAGTTACACTTGATATATGGTTCCCAATGCCTCAGCTGTGCTCCAAGGTTCAGAAACCCTATTTTACTCTCCTGAAGATGAAACTTGAGGATTCTTCTGGTACTAGGAAAAGATAGTTATCTGTCATCATGCTGTGGAAAAAGGGTCTAATTGCCACTCAAACAACTAATAAAATTTTCCTCATTTTAGCCTGTGTCTCCATCACTCACAGTTCCAGCTGTAGCTGGAATTTACAATGCATATTATGTTGTTTATCAGCTTTCCCTACTGTTGACTTCAGATTCCCCTGCCTTGGGCCTGTAAGTTTTGTCTCATGATCTGTGTTTCATCTTCTCAAATTATGTTACTGTTTTCTACAGTACTTCCCATCCTTGTGGATTTATGTCTTTAAAAAAAAAAAAATCCCTTTACTGTAGTTTAATGGGGTTGGATGAGGAATTGGAATTGTATGTATGTATTAAACCTTCCATTGTATGTATGTATTAAACCTTCCATCTTCCAGGGAAGCCCACTGGTAGTTATTTGGGCTGTTGGGTTTGTGTTAGAATTCACTTTAATTTGCACAATTTATATTCTGTAACTTCTATACTTGTTAATGTTTTAGCTTAGTATAAAACAAAACACAATCCAGTAAATGATTATTTTGAGTATTAGAAATTTTTCTGCTCCCAAAGATAGAAATTAGGTAAAATAAACAGAGTTACATGTAATGAAAGAGTGGAATATGATCTGAGGAAGAACTGAGATCATTTGGGAGTGTGTTTGCAGCAACCACTAGATGGCGCCATTGACCAAAGTCAGCTTGGTTGTTAAGCTTTGGGTGGTGTGGGGTGGTGTCTGGGAGGGTAGAGAGAAATCAGGTATCAGCAGCCTTTCTGTGCATGGCCCTTATATTTTATATACTTTTGTTTTGTTTGGTCTGTCCATTCTTGGATATACAATGAGTTTTGGTAGGATTTCTGTTGTTGCTTGTATCAGCTACTCTGGGATTTTTGCCTTGAAGTTAAAATTTAAATAATAGCTTCAGCAGAATACTCTTAAATGTGGTCAGAGAACTCTTTTTTTTTTCTGATTAATCATGGTAATAGTAAATTCATGAGAAAAATCTGGTATAAATCTACCCACAATTCTTAAATTCTCATTGGCTACAATCTGGTGTTTTATTTCTTGATTATCTTATTTCTGCTGGGGATATCAGATAGTTCCTGAATTGCACAATAATTGAAAAATACAGCAGGTAAAGGGGAAAAAGGCAGTTCTTCTAGCTGGTGCTAAATATAATCTGAGACTTATGTCCTTAAAGTGAGATGAGCACTCGAGGTTTCGGAGCCCAACTACTCACTGTCTTTTTATAGGTATCTTTTTTGTTTTGTTTTGTTAAGAGCTTCTTTTTGTTAAAAAAATTAAGACAGCTCCTGATGTTTGTCTATCTTTAATTAATTTTCACTTGGTTAAATGCTGGTTTAATTAAATGTAACTAATGTTAAGTTTATATAAATCCACACAGGGTCACAAAAAGGGTTCAATACCTATATAAAAAGGCCATGACTGAGGCTGACCATTTCAGGCTCAGTTTTTATAGAAGCTGGTAGCAATATGCTTCATGTAGAATCACATAATTCTCTGAATCTCAACAATTTATAAATTTCCCTTTTAATTGTTCCCCCATCCTGTTTTTTATGGGAGAATGAGTTAATGTAGCTAGTGAGAAACAAATTAACTAAAAGGGGTGGAAAGTAGGTTGTAAGAGTTCAGGTCATACTCAGGTGCATATAGGACAAAATGCATCTGGGATTACACAGACCAAATAACAACTGAAACATTTGAACACAAATTGTGCAGTTTATGTTGTTTATTGAAACAATGGTTTTATGATGTTATGCTTTTCCTTGCTCACCTGCTCTTTTACATTTATAATGGAAATTACATGCAAATGAAATGTTGGTCTGAGGTTGCCTGAAATGAATTAAGTTGAAAGGATAAGATAGATATAGTTCCTAAGTATTTCTTGATTAAAACTTAAAGGAAGTGGGAACTGAGGAGAGGAATGGGAACAATATAGTTGGCTTGTTGTCTTACATGAAGCTTATTTGAGATGATTGTGGTTTGAGGTACAAAGTTTTATCCCCTCAGACATCTCTATTTCCTTTTCTTATAGTGTCCATTTTAAAATTTTATTCTACTTTCTGGAACAATATTTAAAATTTATTTTTCAACCAGCCTATGGAAATGTTTGTTTCTGCTATTGTATTTTTAATTCTTAAAAGCAGTCCCCTGACCCCTATAACATACTCTACTTACCTCATCTTAGGATATTAAGGATTTTTTTTTTTTGTAGAATTTTCTTTGGATCCCTACATTATCTCTTTTCCATCTAAATTCCCTATGTGTGTGTGAGGGGGAGGGCACGATTTTTATCTTTTCTTACTCCACTGATGATTCTGAATACTTTGAGTCCAGAGTCATCTTTACAACAACCTTATGAAATAGAAATATTACCCTTCTATTTAACAGACAAGAACAGAGAGCTGAAGAAAGGCTAATTAACCTGTCTGCAATCACACATTTAGTAAACGTTGGAGTCAGGGTGTGAGCCCAGGCCTGTGATCTCAAACATCTTGAGATTTGTCTGCCCACGTTTATCTAAGTGTGAAGTGCCAAGGCGTTATGTGAAAACTGCATAGCTGGGCCTCTCAGCTGCTGGGCTTCTGTTGGAGTGAAGGGCAGGAACAAGATAATTTGCTGAAGGGTCCTGTCTTGGCACCTATAGCTGTCTCCTCAGAGGGAAACCTTCTGGTTGCTTGTGTGGTGGGGTTCTGAATCTAGGGAAGAGACTGGTGTCTCCACTGTTCAGGATGCAGCTGGCTTTCAGACTTGTGGCTTAACCCTTCCCTCCACTGAGCCTCGTTTCCCCAAATTTGGAGCCTGCCTTGTCTTATTTTTCTGAAACATAAAATCTCGTGGTTCTGTGGTGTTGGGATGGGCTGTCATCTGGCTGCACAGGGTGACAGAGGAGAACCGGTAGTGCACGTCTTCCATAGACGTTGAATTAGCCCCATTTTCTGCCACCTCTCACCTGATCTTTAGGGGTATGTGCTGCTCCTAATTCCTGAGTCTACCCTAAGTTAATGAGGAATGAATTGTTCTATTAGTTTTCTATTGCTGCTATAATGTGTTACTCACTCAGAAGTGTCCGACTCTTTGCAACCCCATGGTCTGTCCATGGAATTCTCTAGGCAAGAATAGTGGAGTGGGTTGCCATTCCCTTCTCCAGGGGATCTTCCAGACGCAGGGATTGAACCAAGGTCTCCTACATTTCAGGCAGATTCTGTACCATCTGAGCTACCATAAGTAACCACAAACCAGTTCAGTTTAGTCGTGTCCAACTCTTTGTGAGCCCATGGACTGCAGCACGCCAGGCTTCCCTGTCCATCACCAACCGCCAGAGCTTGCTCAGACTCGCATCCATTGAGTCAGTGATTCCATCCAACTCTCTCATCCTCTGTTGTCTCCTTCTTCTCCTGCCTTCAATCTTTCCCAGCATCAGGGTCTTTTCCAATGAGTCAGTTCTTTGCAACAGGCGGTCAAAGTATTGGAGTTTCAGCTTCAGCATCAGTCTTTCCAATGAATATTCAGGACTGATTTCCTTTAGGATGGACTGGTTGTATCTCCTTGCAATCCAACGGACTCTCAAGAGTCTTCTCCAACACCACAGTTCAAAAGCATCAATTCTTCGGTGCTCTGCTTTCTTTATAGTCCCACTCTCACATCCATACATGGCTACTGGGAAAACCATAGCTTTGACTAGGTGGACCTTTGTCAGCAAAGTAATGTCTCTGCTTTTTAATATGTTATCTAGGTTGGTCATAGCTTTTCTTCCAAGGAGTAAGCATCTTTTAATTTCATGGCTGCAGTCACCATCTGCAGTGATTTTGGAGCCCCCCAAAATGAAGTCTGTCACTGTTTCCATTGTTTCCCCTTCTATTTACCATGAAGTGATGGGACTGGATACCATGATCTTAGTTTTCTGAATGTTGAATTTTAAGCCAACTTTTTCACTCTCCTCTCTCACTTTCATCAAAAGGCTCTTTTGTTCTTCTTTGCTTTCTGCCAAATTGCCAACATCCGTTGGATCATCAAAAAAGCATCTACTTCTGCTTTATTGACTATGCCAAAGCCTTGACTGTGTGGATCACAACAAAATGTGGAAAATTATTAAAGAGATGGGATTACCAGACCACCCTACCTGTTTGCTGAGAAATCTGTATGTAGGCCAGGACGCAACAGTTAGAACCAGAGACGGACCAACAGACTGGTTCCAAATTAGGAAAGGAGTATGTCAAGGCTGTATATTGTTATCCTGCTTATTTAACATCTATGCAGAGTACATCGTGTGAAATGCCAGGCTGGTTGAAGCACTAGCTGGAATCAAGATTGTTGGGAGAAATATCAATAACCTCAGATATGCAGATGACACCACTGTTATGGCAGAAAGCGAAGAAGCACCCCAAACTTGGCTTAAAAAGACACAAATTTATTATCTTACAGTTCTGGAGGTCAGAAGTCCAAAGTGGGCCTTAATGAGGCTGAAATCAAGGTGTTGGCAGGGCTGAATTCCTTCTGCGGGCTCCAGGGCAGAGCTCATCTCCTTGCCTTCTCTGGCATGTAGAAGCTACTTGCATTCCTTGGCTTATGGCCCCTGGTCACTCCAACTTCCTGCTTCCCTCATCACATCTTGCTCTGCCTCTCCTGTCTCCACTGGGCCCACCTGGATAATATAGGCTACTTATCTCCATGTCAAGATTCTTAACTTAATTGCATCTGCAAAGTTCCTTTTGCCATGTAAGGTAACATGTTACAGTTCTGGACATTAGAGTGTAGATGGGGGAGGGGGAATTTGGTTTCCCGGAATCCACTGGATTCTCGCTGACTGTCTCCTCTGCAGTCAAGCTGGTTGCAGTTTTGCTTGCCTGTCATCAGTTACCGCTCTTCTTTCTGCTTTGCATCCTCTGCCATGTTGTTGACACGTCCTGTCTTCTGTCATCTCTCTTCCATACTTTTTTTTAAAAAGGTTCTTACATTTTATAGCTTTCTACTGTCATTTTCCATGTGTGTCACATTTCCATTTTTAACTGGAAATCCTCACTCACTTTACTGATAAGGAATTTTAGATGCAGAGGCATTACATGACTTGCCTGAAGTCATAAAGATAATTAGTGGCAGAAATAAACCTTTGTTTAAGAACAGAAACAATTCCAGTAATACAAAGAACATGGGACTTCAAAGCTGAAATAGCTCGCTGGAAAGAAACCGCATTAGTTCCTATTGATAGATTGATGGTCTTATATTCCTAATCAAGAGATTTTCAGAGCTGACTTTTTTGTTATCATTTCAAAGATAGGAATGTGGCCCATGTCTCACAGAACTGTTCAGAGTTAATGATAATAGTTTCTTTGGAAGACTTACAGTGCTTCTATATGAATATAAGCAAGCACATTGCTATTTAGTGAAAGCTAGCAATATCTTCCCAATGTTCATTTGAAAAAGAAATCAAATGTGAGTTATATATGGGCAAGAATAAAACTTGGAATTCAATTTCATTAATTCCTAGGACATTATTCAGAGGACTGTGATAGACATTTTCAAGCCTAGAATTTACCATTTTCTCTGTTCTATAATTCAATAAATAAACCAAGTCTTCACTTAAGAGAAAGAAATCTGTAAATTGGGGGAAAAAGACAACAAAAAGTATTTCTAGGCATCTGTTCACTTTGCTGTGTTCTAAAATAGAATTTCCAGGCAGATAATGCAATTATAATTGGTAAGGGCATGTAGAACCCTATACTGAAACAAAAATACTAATTAGCTTTCTCCCCTGTCCAAGTGCCTTTCAGTCTTCCTAGTGAGAAAGTGATAAAAATGAAAGACTTCTGTCTCTATCTGCCTAGGGACTTGTGAAGAAGGGGAGATAAAGTCACACACAGAAGTAGTTTTTATATCTCAGGAGAGAGAAAGAGAAAGTGTAAGTGGGAAGAGGTCGAGAGGTAGCTATTGAAATGATCTCTGTGAATGGGGAAGAGTTCATTAATTTGATCTTAAAATAAACCTTTGCTTTTGAAAGTCTATAGCACTGTCTTAATGAATGATAATATTTTCTCCACAAAAGGTTCATTCAGTCTTGGTTTCCCTTCTTGGATGATGTTCTCACATTCTATAGTCTGTGTTTGGGCAGCAGGAGGCCACAGTTCAGAGCACAGCTAGTCCCTCATTGTGGGGAAGGAGAAAGCCCGGGGGTCCTGGGGTGAAGGAGGGGTGACTTCGTGCTCGGCAGTTGCTTTAATGTCTTGCTGAGCACATATTCCATGGCTCTTAGGTTATGGCTATAGGTTACTACTAGTCACCTAACTCCTGTCATATTCCAGAAGGGATTAGTACTAAAAATGACCCTAGGATTCAAACTTATTTTTAAGTTGAGACTTGACTCTGCTTCTATTGTTTAACTGTAGCCTATGTTTCTTGCACTGAACTAACAGATGAGGAAAAGAAAAAAGCAGCATGCTGAGAGAGGAAGGAAAATAAGTTCACCAGAATCTCTTTGTTTTTACTCCAAGTCCATGTGGTGCTAGTGGTAAAGAATCTGCCTGCCAATGCAGGAGACGTAAGAGATGCAGGTTTGATCCCTGGGTTGAGAAGATCCCATGGAGGCGGGCACGGCAATCCACTCCAGTATTCCTGCCTGGAAAATCCCATGGACAGAGGAGCCTGGCAGGCTATGGTCCCTAGGGTCACAAAGAGTTGGACATAATTGAATGACTTAGCAGGCACACGTGTACAGATGAAAGTGGAAACCAGGGCTGGTTTGGGTTTCTCTATGGAAACAGAGGTAAATAATGGACTGTGCTCAGCTAACTAGTATGTGATGCATTTGAAGACTCCCTACCCCAAAGTATGGCACCTTGGCATATTGAATATTTTATGCTGAAGGAGTTTGAGGAAATGGCAGAAGCAGGAAGGTCACCTTGCCCTTCTCATCCTTCTCCCTTGAGACAGGTCATAAAACCCTCATGTGAGAGGTGCCCTCCCTGGAGGAAAGGAGCTTCCATTTCTAAAGACAAAAGGACACTGAGAAGAATCTGAACAAACAGGCCTTTGCTAACCCCCCCAGTTTGCTATACTCGCCTCACGCTATTTGACTGATCAAGTTTCTATACAACTGGACACTCTTTATTACCTAGTATACATATTCTCAGGTTTAACTGTTCCTTTAGGTGTTCATTTCTTCATGAGGACTCCCTGCCATTAAAACGTAGGGAATACATCCGTATGCTTTTCTCCTGTTAACCTTTGTCAGTTTAATTTTCAGACCCAGCCAGGGATCCTAACAGGGTTAAGGAAAGCCTTTTCTGTCTCTGTTGGTGAATCTTTGAGTTGGGACACACTTGGGATTTTTGAAGAGGCAAATGCTTCTGGCTAAGGAAGAATGCAAATAAATAAACACATAAAGTAATTCCCAACTTTAAACACTTTGCTGTGAAACTAGCTCTTTTTTGATTTGCCTTGTTGCATGGATAGGGTGAGCAAGTACAATGAATTTATTTGCTTACAGTTGAACAGAATTATCAGAAGAGCTGTTTTATCTTATGTTTTAAGAGCTTGAATGCAAGAATATCAGGTTATTTAATGACTAGTCTTTAACTTCTGCTCTTCCAACCCCTTTGTAATTTATTACACAGGCTTTCTGTGTATAAATTAAAGAAGCTAGTTTGATGAAGCTGGGAGAAATGATTAGAAATATTTCTTTATGGTCTTCCGTGTCTGCAGAGTCCCTAGACAGAGCGATCATAACTAATAACACTAGTGTTCCTCATGGGCCATGGACTCTTCTAAAGTCTCTGTTTCCTGTATCAACACTATTAAATATGTGTCCATATAATCCTCAATTTGCAGAGAGGAAATGGAGGCAAAGAAAGTACATTTGCGTGCCCCAGGTCACACAGCAAGGACTTGGCAGAGAACAGATTTAGATCCAAGCATTCTGGCTCCAAGAACTTTACTTTTGAGCAGTATCCATATAGCCTTGTTAAGAGAGGGAAGAAGTAAGCAGTGTTCTTTAATAGACCTGATGCTTTAGTCATTAGCCTGAGGCTCACAGGGACTGCTCAGTTGCCCTAACTGGATTAGATGTTCTTTCTGTACACATCATATAATTTCTCAGCTCTATACCTTTACTCATGTTTTTCTCTGTTCAAAATGCCTTTCCAACTATAGTACCACTTCCCCCTCCCCCACCAAGCTCAAACAATATCCAGTTTAAGAGCTTTTCTAAATCCCTTAATAGGAATTAATCTCTTATGGACTTCTAGGGCATTTTATATTTCACTCTTTTTTAAAAAATTCTTTTAATTAAAGGAAAATTACAATATTATGCTGGTTTCTGCCATACGTCAACATGGATCAGCCATAGATATACATACGTATACATATATTTTCCTCTTTAGTAGTAGTAGTAATAGTAGTCTATATTTTTTGTTTGCTTGCTCTTCCCCATCAAATTGTAAATTATTTGAAAACAGAGTCACTTACTTTTGCATCCCTTTATGTTCCCGGCATAGGCTGTGCCCATGGTAGACACTTATGAGTTTCTTTGATGTTACCAGTAAACGTTTCCAAATTGTGCATAATTTGCTTTAGGGAAAATTGAAGCCACAGGCAATGATTCACAAACACTCTTGTGAGTTTCTAGACATGTTTGCTTCCTGTGTAGTTGTCAGTGATGTGATTTTTCAGAAGGATGTCTATGGGTGTACAGTTATAGGCCTGAAATTTACTTAATGGCCAAAAATAGATTTTCAGAGATGGTTATATAAGGCAAAAGGTAGCACAAGGATTAGGGATTGCCAGTTTCCCAGTCTTCTAAAATTTCCTACAGTCAATGGCTCTTTCATAGAGCATAGAAGAGGTGATAGAGGAGGCTTGTAGGGACTGCTCAGTTGCTGTCTTTGTGGAGTGTTGCCAGTTTAAGCAAGGAAACAAATATTAGACAAATGATGAAACTCTAATAAAACAGAACCCTAGCCTCCTCAGTTGTTGGCTTCATTTCACTCAACCCATGGTTTTAACTGAGTATTTGTCCTTTTTTGGTTTGTACTCCCTTTTCAGTTCTATTCCTCTTTATCCCGTTTCTTATACAAATTTTTATTTTCTTTCTAATGACCTTTCCTCCACATCCATAGTGTTTATTCAGAGGTCTGCTGCTCTTAGGACTGTTCCATCATGCCAGCATCTTGGGGATATTTTTCCTCTCTGGTTTTTCTCCTGCTTCAGTTAGTCTTCTGTTGCTCCCATTTCTTTTAGTTTATTTATTTTTAAAGATTATAGCCTGAGTCAATAGTGGAGTGGTAGAAACATTCTCTTCTTTGCAACTTTCCTGGTTCCTTCAGAAAAATATCTCCCGGTTTGAATATGACCAGGGTCTACAGAAAAAAGCCTGTGACTTCAAAACATTCAGGAAATGAGTAGGGGAGAGCTGGAAGTTGGTGATCAGGAAGGCAAGTAAACAATATTCTGAAAAACCTTCAGTAATCATAGAGCAAGTGCCTATTTTGTGACAAATGACACTGAAGGGAGGAAGAGAGAGGGTAGTTAAGTCTTAAAATATTGCCTTGATTCCATGCCATCAACAACAAAAAAAGACAATATATATCTGGTCTATGGAGAAGAGATGATTTTGTTGCACAATGCAGTATATTTTTGTTAAGTGCTCTAAACTTCTGTGGTTTTAAAATGAATTGCTGCATTCGGGAAATTTGTTTTGAATGGCCATACTAAGAAAAGAATTCATATAATCAGTTTCTTCTTCTTTTTAAAATTTTTATTTTATATTGTAGTTTAGTGGATTTGTAATGTTAGTTTCAAGTGTACAGCAAAGTGATTCAGCTATGTAGATACCACATGATGTCACTTACATGTAAACAAATGATACAAATGAACTCATTTACACAACAGAAACAGACTTAGAAAACAAACAAGATTAGCCAGTTTCTTCTTTAATCAGGTCACTTTTCTACCATGACTAAAGTAAGTTTCACCTTAGGATGAGCACACTTCATTTTCCACTATAGTAGAATTCTTTATGACTTGATTTAGTACATTAAATTGGCTACAGTTTAGTTCAAACCACCTGCCAAAAATGAATCCATCATAAATAATGAAAGGTTGATGTGATATAACTGACTTTTCATAATGTTTTGTATCAGTTAGTTCAGCCGCTCAGTTGTGTCCAACTCCTTGCGACCCCATGAATCTCAGCATACCAGGCCTCCCTGTCCATCACCAACTCCTGGAGTTTACTCAAACTCATGTCCATCGAGTTGGTGATGACATCCAGCCATCTCATCTTCTGTCGTCCCCTTCTCCTCCTGCCCCCAATCCTTCCCAGCATCAGGGTCTTTTCCAATGAGGCAAGTCTTCATATCAGGTGGCCAAAGTACTGGAGTTTCAACTTCAACATCAGTTCTTCCAATGAATACCCAGGACTGATCTCCTTTAGGATGGACTGGTGGGATCTCCTTGCAGTCCAAGGGACTCTCAAGAATCTTCTCCAACACCACAGTTCAAAAGCATCAATTCTTTGGCGTTCAGCTTTCTTTATAGTCCAACTCTCGCATCCATACATGACCACTGGAAAAACCATGGCCTTGACTAGACAGACCTTTGTTGGCAAATGTCTCTGCTTTTAAATATGCTATCTATGTTGGTCATAACTTTCCTTCCAAGGAGTAAGTGTCTTTTAATTTCATGGCTGCAATCACCATCTGCAGTGATTTGGAGCCCAAAAAAACAAAGTCTGACACTGTTTCCCCATCTATTTGTTTCCACTGTTTCCCCATCTATTTCCCATGAAGTGATGGGACCAGATGGCATGATCTTAGTTTTCTGAATGTTGAGCTTTAAGCCAACTTTTTCACTCTTCTCTTTCACTTTCATCAAGAGGCTTTTTAGTTCCTCTTCAATTTCTGTGATAAAGGTGGTGTCCTCTGCATATCTGAGGTTATTGATATTTCTCCCGGCAGTCTTGATTCCAGCTTCTACTTCATCCAGCCCAGCGTTTCTCATGATGTACTCTGCATATAAGTTAAATAAGCAAGGTGACAATATACAGCCTTGATGTACTCCTTTTCCTATTTGGAACCAGTCTGTTGTTCCATGTCCAGTTCTAACTGTTGCTTCCTGACCTGCATACAGCTTTCTCAAGAGGCAGGTCAGGTGGTCTGGTATTCCCATCTCTTTCCGAATTTTCACAGTTTATTGTGATCCACACAGTCAAAGGCTTTGGCATAGTCAAGAAAGCAGAAATAGATGTTTTTCTGGAACTCTCTTGCTTTTTTGATGATCCAGCTGATGTTGGCAATTTGATCTCTGGTTCCTCTGCCTTTTCTAAAACCAGCTTGAACATCTGGCAGTTCATGGTTCATGTATTGCTGAAGCCTGGCTTGTAGAATTTTGAGCATTACTTTACTAGTGTGTAAGATGAGTGCAATTGTGCGGTAGTTTGAGCATTCTTTGGCATTGCCTTTCTTAGGGATTGGAATGAAAACTGACCTTTTCCAGTCCTGTGGCCACTGCTGAGCTTTCCAAATGCTGACATATTGAGTGCAGCACTTTCACAGCATCATCTTTCAGGATTTGAAATAGCTCAACTGGAATTCCATCACCTCCACTAGCTTTGTTCATAGTGATGCTTTCTAAGGCCCACTTGACTTCATATTCATGTCTGGCTCTAGGTGAGTGATCACACCATCGTGATTATCTGGGTCATGAAGATCTTTTTTGTACAGTTCTTCTGTGTATTCTTGCCACCTCTTCTTAATATCTTCTGCTTCTGTTAGGTCCATACCATTTCTGTCCTTTATTGAACCCATCTTTGCATGACATGTTCCTTTGGTATCTCTAATTTTCTTGAAGAGATCTCTGTAGGTTGGTGCAAAAGTGTTTGCAGTTTAACATTGTTGAACTTAGGGCTTCCTAGGTGGCTCAGAGGGTTAAGTGTCTGCCTGCAATGCAGGAGACCTGGGTTCAATCCCTGGGTCGGGAAGATCCCCTGGGAAGGAAATGACAACCCACTCCAGTACTCTTGCCTGGAAAATCTGATGGATGGAGAAGCCTGGTAGGCTACAGTCCATGGGGTTGCAAAGAGTTGGACACGACTGAGTGACTTCACTTCCACTGTTGTTGAACTTTGCTGTTTGATATTGGAATAGATTCTTAAATGTGGTTATGTTATACACACATTTAATGCATGTTTCTTGCTTTATTGTTTTTACTTAAATAACTTATTTAGTCATTTTACTAAATGACTTATTACTTGCTGTTTATTTTATATTTATTTTAGGGTATAGCAATGATGTTAGACAAAAAGCAAATATAAGCAATTTTTTTATTTGGATTCAAAAGGGGTTATAAAGCAGTGAAGAAAACTTGCAACATCAAGAGCACATTTGGCCCAGAATTGATAAGGAACATAGATAGAGTGCATTGGTGGTTCAAGAAGTTTTGGATAGGAGACTACAGCCTTGAAGATGTGGTGCTCTGTGGCCAACCATTGGAAGTTAACAACAACTGAGACCATCACTGAAGCTGATCCTCTTATACGAGAAGCTGCCTAAGAACTCAATCTCAACCATTCTATGGTCATTTGGCATTGGAAAGCCAACTACTGGGGTAAGCCTGGCATGAAAAAATGAAAAGGCCCAACTGAGGCTGATGAAGAGAACAGGCTGTGCAGAGCTTTTAACTTTCAGGTGTCTGGCTGATTTTATCAGAGAGTGAGAGGCTTTCAGCAAATTCTGGATTCAGAACTAGATTTCCATAACGCTGGCTGGAATCTTTATCAGGGTCCAGGAATTGATTGAACTCCTTTGTGATGAGAGATGTTGACAAGTTTCATATCATTTTAATGGAAGTCAGAGGTCACTTAGTGGGATAAAACTCTAATGGATAAAAACACACTTAAAAATAATTTTAGTGAATATCTCTTATTTTTAAGGGCTTCCCTTGTGGCTCAGCTGGTAAAGAATCCACCTGCAATTCAGGAGGCCTGGTTCAATCCTGGGCTGGGAAGATTCCCTGGAGAAGGGACAGGCTACCCACTCCAGTATTCTGGCCTGGAGAATTCCATGGACTATATAGTCCATGGTGTTGCAAAGAGTCAGACACAACTGAGCTACTTTCACTTTTCTTATTTTAAAAAATTGTCCATTTTCAGGGTTTTACTTCATTATGAACATCATAGAGTTTGAAGAATTTCATTATTCAGATATTGAAAAAATATTCTTTCTAGTATTTAAAATTTTTTCTTGTGTATTTATACATATGTAGGTATCATATATTTAATCAATTATTCTTTAAATCCTACTATATATAGAAATTTAGGTTGATTTTTGACTTTTAAGTAATACTAAGCACAAGTATTAAAATATGGTGGCATGAGCAACTTTGCATAAAGCTTTGTGTTTAAAATTATTTCTTTAGGCAGGATAACTATAAATAGAATAACTGCTCTAAAGGCTATAAGCAATTTATGGTCCTTGATGCATATTGCTGTTTTTTCTTTCTCAGAAAGGGTAAGTTAATTTACACTTCTATCAGTCAAAGAGAATTGCCCACCTCACTGTTTCCTTATCAACAGTGGGCATTATCTTCTTTTTAAATTGGTGCTAATGTGGTTATTATCCTTTTAATTTGCATCTTGTGTTCTTACTTAGATTGAATATTTTCCTATGTTTATTGTCCCCTTAAATTTCTTTTTCGAAAAATTTTACTCCCTGTTGAAATGTGGGAAAATTGTCCTGATAGATTTCGTCTGCTCATTAAGAGTTCTTAGATTTTTTTTTTTTTTTAAGAATAGGAAGACTAGTTCTTACAATGATTCTGCAAATCTGAATATAGTGGGGATTTTAGCTTAATTCTGATTGATGTTACCTTAACTCTCATGACAATTTAAATCTATCTCCAGGATGATCAAATGCCTGCCTTCACATGACGTTGTGTTAGGGGCAAAGTAAAAGCAGTTTATCCAGTCACATGCCCTGCCAACTCTCAAGCTTGGTCCTTGTTGAAATAATAGCTGGTGAATTATTGCGTTCATTTTGAAAATGAGTTTTTCAGAGCCCAATATCTGAAGATATTAATGAATACTTTGGTGACCTTGAGAGTCAAGTGACTTTACATACTTCTCCTATCTTTCCCCCACTTTCCAGTTTTGTCACAGAACATTTGTTTGTGCCCTAATGGGCAGGTACAGACTGAAAACTATCACGAGACATCCACAATTTCCTGTCAGTCACCCTCCCACCTAAGGACACGTTACTCACCACCCAGAATGAATCAGGAACAAGAACTTTAAATAAAAGCATTCTGTGTTTCAGCTTTGACAGTATTTCCCACTTAAACATCCCTCAATATCCACAGGGATGAATAAGTCTCTGGATTATGAGAACTCTAAGTTCCAGCCCCTTGACTTTGGGCTGCAAGCTTCTTCAACCTTGAACTGGAAACTTCCTCTGGGTTGTTGGCTACTGGCTGTCTTTCCAAAGCCATCCAAGCAGTGCTGCCACATGGGAGCTATTTTAAGATCTCTCACAGAGCCCAAGATGTATTTCTGTGCTCTAGCAGACACTCTCAGAACCTCTGTGTTTGTGGCCAGACAGGTCACCCTGTGCCTGGGATCCCATATTGTTAATATAGCAAACAAAGATGCTGACTGCTCTGGAGTGTGCTTGCTGGGGCTGCTGGCCCGAGCAGGAACACACTGAGCCGGATCACTGGGTACCCTGACCCCTGAGATTACAGGACTTCAGCCATGTTGCTTAACCTCACTTTTCTTATCTGCAAAGTCATGGAAGCAGAAGCAGATGGAGAAAAGCTTCCTCCCATCTGTACAGATGAATGAATCTGACTCCCCTAGCCTTTGTAAACTTAATTTTTTTTTTTTACTTCTAATCCTTTTACCTCAGAACATTAATCATTTTAATAAACAGTATGGACTCCCTAGTGTGTACCAACCATAAGCATCAATTAGGAATTCACTCTTTCTTCTCCAGAAGCAAATAAAATTCCTTTAAAATATAAAGAATCAAAGAGGCTCAGCAATCACATGGTGAAAGTCATAGTTTTCAGCTTTGGGCTGTGAGCCTGGATGAAGCCACAACGGTAGATACAGCCAGAGAACGTTAAGTTATTGTCGCTGAAATTCAGTCTCTCTACACAGGTACCGCATTGAATCTTTGAGACAGGAGTTTTGGGTTAAGTAGAAAAGAAAAGCTTTACTGCTTTGCCAGGCAAAGGGGCTACAGTGGGCTAATGCCCTCAAAATTGTGTATCCTCACCTGGAGAGGGTAGTGAGGAGTTTTATAGCAATGGTTCAAAGAGGAGGACATGATCAGCTTGTGGACATTCTTCTGATTGGCTGGTTTTGAGGTAGTTGGGAGTTAGCATCATCCACCTCCTGATTCCAACTGTCTTGGATCTCTGTGCTTGTGGGCAGCATCCAGTTAACTTCTCCCACTTGATGACGATTTCAGGGTCTGCAAAACAGCTCAAAGGTATTGTTATGTGTATCCCCGAGGGGGAACCAGGACCCTGCCTCAGGGTTGCACTGCTGTTTCTTGACTGTCTCTGTATCCCTTCCCTTCCCTAACTAGCAGCTATTTCAACCTGCTCTGTTGGAACTCAGGAAATGTCTTGGGGGCTGAATGAAGCCTATATCCTGCCAACAAGAAGTGGGGGACACAGAAAGGCTTTTGTGCCCAGGAGCCCCACAAAGTCCTGCTTGATTTCAGTATGAAGGTACCACAGAGCACATAGACAAAATGTTGGAGGAGGGCATCAAGAGGATGTGACTGCTGGTTTGCTTTTGAGTTGAGCCCAGGGAGTTAGAGACTCCTCACTCCTACGCCTGCCCTTGCTCTTGGAATGTACCTTGACCTTGCCCTTGGAATGAACCTTCTGCCCACCAGACCCACATGTGGAGCTGTGTCCTTGAGAGACTTGTTGAGGTTTGTTGTCGAGACCATCTGGCTGAATGTATGACTGAACCCAGCTAAGGTCTCTATGTAAGCATTTAAGATTCTGGTGGGTGGGTGTAGAGATCTACATGTCTTGTGGTCATACAAATCAAGCCTCATATGTAAGTTCCCCTGTTTATTAAAACTACCACTTCCAACCTGGAGTGGTCTGCCTCTTTCTTTGGTTTCTCCCTCCCCTCTGTGTTTGGGGACTAGTTTACAAACCAACTGTAAACCAACTGTAAATGGGGTGGGGGTGGGGTTGCCTGGTAGCTCAGCTGGTAAAGAATCCTCCTGCAATGCAGGAGACCCTGGTTCGATTCCTGAGTCAGGAAGATCTGCTGGAGAAGGAATAAGCTGTCTACTCCATATTCTTGGGCTTCTTTGGTGGCTTAACTGGTAAAGAATCCACCTGCAATGTGGTGTTGGGAAGATCCCCTGGAGAAGGGAAAGGCTACCCACTCCAGTATTCTGGCCTGGAGAATTCCATGGACTGTATAGTCCATGGGGTTGCAAAGAGTTGGAAACAACTGAGCCACTTTCACTTTGCAAACCAATAGCAGTTCTGTGTTTTCTCATTAAGACGAGGCAGTTTTGTATTATGAGAGGTGTTCTGCTGAAGTAAAGGACTGGCAGCTTTCCTCCCCAGAGCTATGGAGAATGTGGACCTGGGGTACGGATGACACATTGGAAACTAGAACAGCACTGGGAAACATAGCTGAACCCTGCTGCCAGAACTCTGCAGTTTCTTCTGAATGAAGCAGGAAATGATTAGAAATGTTTGGGTGGGTAACAAATTTGTCATTAGTTGATCTAAGTTGCGGTTTGGTTTCTTTGTTTATGAACTGCCAGTGGTAGAGTTCTGTTTAAATACAGTTGGAGCTGAGAAATGCACACTTAGGTAGAACCAAGCCTTTGTCTGATTAGTGTACTAATTTCCACTGGTGACCAGTGGACAGTGGACATCTTGGACACTAATGTTATCTAAACCAGAGACCCTCCTTAAATTGGCATCTGCCAAGATGGTCCCATGACTCTGTCTGAATGTACACTCTCCAGCTTTATCTTGTCAAGACAATATTTGGAAAATTGGTCAACTTTGAAGAGAAATCCAAAGTGTAAATATCTGGTAGATAAGCAAATGTTTCTTTTCTCTGTACTTCTTATATATCTGTTGTTAAGATAGTGAACTAGCATGGACTGCAGTCTCTTCACATTAAAATCAACCCCTAGGAATCTATAGATGTGAGAGAAATGGAGACTTCAGGAACTGAGAAAAGAAAGCAAATGTGAGAAACCCGTAAAGAGGCTGAAGTCTGCATGGAGCTGGTACAAGTGGAAAGAGTGTCTAAGGATGGAGGGCTGCAGGAGGCGGGGAGAGCATGAGAGAGGAAGCTTTTTCAGTGCCACTTTGACTTTCCCCTGCTTTTGAGACTTCAGCTACTTCACAGAAGCCAGTGGATGCAGCCGGACGCTGATATCCCATGCTCCTGGTATAGTGTCCAGGCAAGCATCAGCTCATGGAGCAGTTGCTGAGAGCGGATGCTGGGGGCTTGAATCATCTAAAGACTCATTCACTCTCATGTACGATGGTTGATGCTGGCTGTCAGCTGGGACTGTTGGCTGGAATGCCAGCATGTAGCCTGAACTTCCTCATAATACGGTGATTGAGTTCCAGGAGAGAAATCCAGGCAGAGAGTTCATTACCGTTTATGGAAGTCAGCCCTTCTGCTCCATTTTGTTTGCTGAGACAGTCACAAAGTTCTGCTTAGGTACAGCAGGTTGGGAAATAGATTGCACCTCTTGATGTTAAAGTGGCAAAATTCTAAAAGAGTATGTAGAATTGAAAATATCATTGCAGACATTTTGGGAAGATAAACTTGTCACATTCAATCACTTCTAAATAAGGATCAAAAACTAGCTAACAGTGTCATCAGGGGGTTAGAAACAATAGAAGACGACTTTAAATTTAAATTCAGGGGATGGAGCCCGCCAGAAGTCTATTGTAAACATGAGGAATTCAGACATCTCCTAGAAAAAAACTCATTCCAAGGGGAGGATATTAGGCAGACAAACCACTCAGGAATACACTACTCCCCATGGTGATTAGAAACTGATTTTGCATGCAGTTTCATGGATTGTTTTTGTTGAGGATGACTCAGGGATAAACTATCCAAAAAAAGAAAAAAGTTTACTGGTTAAGATTACAAGAAAGAGCAGGCTTTAAAAGGACCAGCTCACAAACTTAAAAATACAGTGAGTATTTAAAGAAAAAAAGTTCCCTACAAGGTTATCAAAGTGACTCTGTTTATGAATCAGCTCTTGTCAATGTGCAGTGTTACAAAGTACTACCAGTGCCAGTGGCTTAAGAAGCATACAAGATGGTCAGTTGGGGCTACTGAGCATTGGTTTGGGTCTGACTGTTGGCTCCAAGTTTTAATATGGGCTCAAGTCCCTTCCAATTGTCTCCCATTCTATCCTCCTTGGTCCAGTGGGCTGGCCAGACATGTTCTTCTCAGGTGATGCCAGAAGCTTGTGGGTAAGTGGATAAGGGTGATGTCTCTCGAAGACTGGGATCTAAATTCGCCAACTGTCACTGGCAACTCAGTGGTCAAAACAAGCTATGTGGCCATTCCCAACATCAATAGTGCAAGAGAGTGTACTCGCCTTCAGATGGTGAAACTCCAAAGTCACTCACTGGTCAGAAGGCAAGGATGGAGGGAAGGATGGACCTGAAGACAGTACTGTGTCCTACCACATTGACTGTTCATGGTGGAAAATAACTTTTCTTGCTTTATTACCATATGCACAAACATTGTGGTGTGTGCAGACACACACAACACACAATTTCCAGACACCAGTATTGCAAAAGTAAGAAATAACCTTGTTTCAGTTAGTGAGTCAGCATCTTACGGACAAGACCCAAGGTTTTACTTATTTTGGAGTCTAGAACTAAACAAGGCAACCCTTTAAAATGTTTTCTTTCTGATTTATTTTGGAAGCTATTCATTTTTTTTTTTTTTTTTCTTAATTTTTTCTGACCACAAGATGTGATGGTCATGCTTCTTCATAAAGGTGGTAGGTACCTTCTCTTCCACGCACAGAATGCCTGTCTAAACCCGATAAGGGAGCTAGGGGCAGTATAACATAAAAAGTCTGGGAAAAAATGTTGGCTGGAATCTGGTTGTGATTTATATGTTCATCGGGCTAAGGAAGTCGACTTTACCTTCTGAGAAGTCATTAGAAAGCTTTAACTACATCAGACTGAGTATATGAAGTTTAAGTTTTAGAAACCCGACCCTAGTGGCAGTTGAAGAAAGACCAAATGTAGCTTGATGCAAAGTAAAATATGATTATGGTTCTCTAGAAGAAAAATACAGCAATGGGAGATCTGATAGTGAAGAGATTAATCCCAACTGAGAGATTTGGGGAAGACCAGTAAATAAAACAGGAATCAGAGGACTTTGACCAATTGAAAATAAGTGATGGGAGAGGGAAGGCAAGCAAGGAAGAAGGTAGAAGGTATCATTTGCTCAAAATATCTATTGAGTGCTACTGGGTTCTGGGTACTGTGTCAGGTATTAGGGAAAAAGGTAATGTACAAAACCAAAAATATATATATTTTTTTACCATTAAGGAGTTTTACATCTAGTGGAGAGTTAGACATTAAGCAGACATTAACACAAATAAATTTTAAACTGCAACTGTGACAAGCCCTGTGATGGATGGATACATCATCCATCAGGGCTAAGGGATTCCTGACAAGGAGTTTGTCCTGCTAAGGTTGGGGAGATCAGGGGATTCTTTCCTTAGGAAGCAACACAGAAGCCAAGATCTGAAGGCTTAGTAGGGGTTAGCTAGGTGAGGAGAGAAGGGATGACATCTGATAATATTGAAGGTTCACTATATGCCAGATAGTTCCTAAATGCTTTAAGAGTATCAAATCTTGTCACTTTCAGGATACCTCTGATATAGACTGTTATTTGTCCCCATGTTACAGATTCTGAAACTGCGGTTCCCAGAGAGTTTAAGATCATACAGCTAGTAAAATTGTGCACCTGGCATACGAACCCCAATTGCTGTTGCAATGCTCCGGCTCTCACTGTTCTCATTATACCATTTCCTTAAATAAGAGCATCCAGGCAGAAGAAATGACATGTTTAAGGCTCTGAAAGAGGCATGCCTGTCGGAAGTGAGGGGCTGACACTAGACGATGTGACACAAGCAAAGGTAGCAAGGTATGGAGTGAGACAGGAAAGGTGGATAAAAGCCACGGATCCAGGGCTTTAGAGTGCATGCGAAGGACTTTTGTTTTATGAGCACTTGTGAAATATTGAAGCATTTTAAGCAGTGAAGTCATATTTTTAGGTGTTTTTAAAATATTGCAAGAAGAGGTTGGAACAGAGTAGATCTACAAGGACCAATTTGGTGGCTATTGTTTGTCGAGTAGGAAGTGTTGGTAGTTTAGAAAAGGCTCCTGTTGCAAAAGATGGGCAGCTGTGGGTGGCTATTAGCATTTTAGCAGGTAGAATTGCTTGAGCTCTGAATGGAACATCAGAGGGATCAGGGAAGAGGAAGAACGGTATTAAAAATGACTTGTTGCTTGTGCAACTGGACCCCTGACTCCAATGAGTACAGGCTTGCATGATGGATTATTTGGGCGATGGTGTGAGGTCAGTGCTGGCATGTGTGGGCTGGGGTTGCGGAAACGAGGATCAGTCTAGGATGACTATAGTGGGGAGTGCCCTTTCCTCTTAACCGCTGCAGATTGGCAATCAACAGTTGCCACAAAACTATAGAAGTAACCAGAAATAGGAAAAGAAATTGCCTTCCTGTCAATCAAATTAGATATAGAGACAAGAATCACTTTGTTAAGCTTAGATTTATTCCTAGATACATTAACTTGTCTAATCTTGGCAACATAATCCAAATAGTAGAAAAATCATAAACCTGAATAATGTCAAGTAATTTTGATTCAAATGTGAGTTGTATGTTTTCATTACCTAGAGTTTGATGAAATATAGGGGCCTAGGATTAGATGGTATCTCAAAGGATTAAACATTCTTCTTTTTCTCCAAGTTTAAATGCATTCATATTGCCACAAACTACCTTAATTTTTCCTTTAAAAATAGCCATGGGAAACTATCATTTACTTATAGGCAAATAGTATTTGCTTTCCAAAAATGAGAAAGTAAATTTTGCAGGCTCTTTATTTTTGTATGAAAATCATATTGATTAGAAGAAATGTCTTGCCTTAAAGGGCAGGCCTGCTGTTGCAAAAATTTAATTAAGCTTAAAGGTGCCATGAAATGCAATTGAACATTTCAAGCAAGTAGATTGGAAGAGAAGCTTCAGGTAATAAACAGGATGCTAAATGTATTTCAAGGTGAAACTCAGATATAAAAGAAATTGTTCTACTAGAAACTACTTTTAATTAGACTTTACTTTTGACTCACTTACAAACGACTTAATAAAGGTATTTAAACCCATACATTTAATTTTGTAATGGGTAACAAGACCCTAAAGTGCCTTTTTTTTTTTTTAACTCTGGGTACGGTTAAAAAAAAAAAAGACACAGGCTTCCCTGTGGCTCAGCTGATAAAGAATCCGCCTGCAATGCGGGGGGCCTGGGTTCGATCCCTGGATTGGGAAGATCCCCTGGAGAAGGGAAAGGCTTCCTACTCCAGTGTTCTGGCCTGGAGAATTTCATGGATTGTATACTCCATGGGGTGGCAACGAGTTGGACAGGACCGAGTGACCTTCACTTGGGTGCAGTGGGTCCTCGTTGCAGCAAGTGATGTGCCCTATTCTTGAGACAGAAAATGATCATGAACTGTAAACACATGGAAGCTTATTTTCTAACTCTTGATTATATTCACAGAACTTTACAGCTCTGTCAAAAATAGGGTCTAAGCAGTTTTTTGATGAATTTGGGTCACATAGACAGATAACTAAAATGATTTAGGCCGTTGGTTCTCAGCAATGCCATTATGGCTTTTTTTTTTTTTTTAATTTGAGAAAGCATTTTAGGTTGTTGCAATGACTGTAGGACCTTACTGATGTTTGATGGGTGGGGCTGAGATGTGCCCTATCCTGCCAAATCTGGGACAGTTTGATAAACATGATCTCCTCGTGTATAGACTGTAGTACCACTGAAGAGTCTATTGGTAGTTCACATAAGGGTGAACCTCCTTTGTAATTACCTGCGCCTAGAATGCAACTCTGGAGAAGGATATGGCAACCAACTCCAGTACTCTTGCCTGGAAAATCCCATGGATGGAGGGGCCTGGCACGCTGCAGTCCATAAGGTCGCGAAGAGTTGGACACGACTGAGCGACTTCACTTTGGTTTGTCACTTTCATGCATTGGAGCAGGAAATGGCAACTCACTCCAGTGTTCTTGCCTGGAGAATCCCAGGGACAGAGGAGCCTGGTGGGCTGCCGTCTATGGGGTCGCACAGAGTCGGGCACGACTGAAGCGACTTAGCAGCAGCAGTAGCAGCAGAATGTAACTCAGTTTCCTGTATTAACACAAAGTTCGATGTTTTTTCTTTTCAGAGCTTTAATATAAACTGAAGTTTCCAGAAATGCTATTGTAATATACGTTAAAGAAAAATTGTATGCTGTCTTAATTTTATAAAGATGTGATTTCTGCTTTGATAAATCATGTCATATTGGGAGTGCCTGCTGTTTAACTCATCAGTTAACTCATCAGTATGCATTTACTGCTGCTCCCATTCATGGTGATTCTGTGTGCAGGAGCAAGAACCTGACTTCTTCATTATGTCTTCCAGGGTGGTTGCAATATTGCAGTGTAGCTGTGCCTGAGAACTTATATTTTGAAATTTGTTTTTGTTTAGTTGCTATGTTGTGTCTGACTTTTGTAGCCCCATGGACTGTAGCTCACCAGGCTCCTCTTTCCATGGGATTTCCCAGCAAGAATACCCAGAAGAGTTGGACACGACTTAGCAATTAAACAGTGACAGCAATGTTTTGAAATACCAATTAGTTTATTGTATGTTGTTTGGTGTCTGTGTGTGTGTGTGTGTGTATAATTTGATAATGATGGGCATATTATATTTTATTTATGAGAGCGTTCATAACAAAATGATGTTATATAACTTGCATATGCTCATCATTATCAAATTATATATATACATATATATATACACACACACACACACACACACAAGTCCCATAGGGTTCTTTGAGTTTGAATACCATACAAGCGTATTTGTGAATTATATTATTTTTTAAAGACCAAGAAGAGACATTTGAATTCATGCTTGTCAGAGATTAGGTTATAAACAAAAGGCTGAGATTTGAATATGAGTATTTGGTTGAAATAGCATATTCAAGTAAAAATTAGCAATGCTTTAAATTATACCATAAGTATATATTAATACATCAGAAGATTTTAGAGGTGAGAAAATATTTGGCAAATCATACATAAATCTTCAAGTACTCAAATTTGAACCATTAAGTAGTAGACACTATATGAATTTGGTTTGTCCACTTTGGGTTATTTTTAAAGCAGTTTATCTAAAGTTGAAATGAAACTGATTTTGACATATAATAAAAATATTGAAAATGTACATATTTACTTCAAAAATATTGAGCACAGGGAGCATTTTAATTGTTATAAATATCACACCACACCAAAGACTTTGAAAGACTGGACTTTTTAGCCAAATTATCCAAGTTAAGTCCTGACTTCATGACTTAAATGTTTAATATCCATAATGTGTTATACAATAATATATTTTAGGTTAGACAGTAGATTTGGAATATTTAAGACAAAATCTCCCTTCCTTGTGCCAGATTTTTCTTTATTAAATGAACCTCACTAGTAATCTCAGTGTACACTTTGCTTGCCTAAAAGATTCAGGTACTGAACAACTAGGTAAGACAAATGGGCTGTGAAATATGAGATCTGAATTACGTGAAATTCTAAAACAATACTGTTATAATTATTTAAGAAAATATGTAGTTCTTAGCTCTCATATATTCAACATTCGTGTAGTCAATGTTGATATAATCTACACCCCTAAACTTGCTTTCCTACACTAAATTCACATTTCCAATATGTCAGCTGAACAATCAGTTTTTCAAAATATTACACAGGGGTGACCGGTAATCATGCCATCTTTCTAAATGGTTCATCTGCTTACTAGCTCTGAAATCATACGCAGTTTACTGTACTCTTAAGCTCTGGTTTCAAATTGGATAATTATAGCATCTCACAGTATTGCAGTATTAAATGGATTAATGCATACAAAGATGTTTTATTCAGTCCTAGCATAAAATAAGTGCTCATAAAAATATAACATTCTAAATATTAATTATTAGCAACAGCAAATGTCATATTACTTGGAAATTTTATTTTTCCCCTTTTTTAAAAATAGGAATAACAAAAATTGTTCATATTCTTACTAAAATGCTTGGTCTCTCAAACTGAAATCAGACAAAGCTGGAAATTGTTGTCTGAGGGCTTAAAGTGTTGGATATTTAGGCTAAAACTCACATGCTTTGAACCCAAGCTCAAATCCACAGACACTGAATTAATATATGAAGGAAAATGACAAAATTACAACTCATATATAAAATACTGAGGTCATATTTTTAAATATTATTTTTGAAAGATAGTATTTACCTTGTGATTTTATAAAACTTTTAAACTCTCAGAAAACTTCTCCTTATCAAATTTTTAAACAAATTTTTCATATTTTTAAGGAATGTATAATATAAAAAAACCAGGAACAGCTTATAAACTAATTATTAATTTTCCTTTTCATTTTAAACTCATGATTGTTCCAACAATCAAATTCTGTTGCTATTAGATTTGAGATTACACACGGACAGGGGAGCCTGGCAGGCTACACTCCGCAGGGTTGCAGAGAGTTGAACATGACCCAAGTGACTTAATACATACACAAAAGGAACCAAGATAACATACATGGACAAACAATTTCTTCATTGCAAAAATTTTAAAAACCAACCATTTATGTGAGACTCTTCTTATTTATAGGCTTTCCATCTAGATGATGCTACATAGGAGAACCTATTTCTCATAATCCTGCAACATAGTATTCCAAAATTCCATACTTTATATAATGTGAAGCTTTCAAAAGCCTTAAAAGATGTGATTAGTGATTTCTCAATCTGCTTTTATCTTCCTGAGGGATGAAAATGGAATTATCCTTATAATTCAAAGCAGTACATTTTTCTCTATGAGTTTGTTTCTGCGTGATTTCCAGCATGCCAGATTTTGCTTTATATTTGCATGCACTAAGAGAGTCTATTGAAAATCTATTGAACACTCTTCCTATTATTGAAAATCTATTGGAAACTCTTCCAGACACTGGAAACATTCTGATTCTTCAAGTCAGAATTCTTACATGTCAGTTTAAAAAATTGCTGAGAGGGATAATAAGCAATTATGTATCATCCACTCATTCTTTAAGTTAAAGGACACAATTAATGTGACTTCTGGTCCTGTTGGAAATAATGTAGTTTGACAGAGAAACGGTCAAGGTTTAATCAGTGAACCTATTTCTAAGGGCTACAAGCAAGTAGACTGACTTAAAATATGAGATATCTAGCAGAGACAGAAGAGCACAAGTCAGAGATGTTAGTTGTCCTTGGGGGATGAACAGCAGAGATTATATTGAAGCTGTCATTGATGACGGAGTGATCAAATGCTGGCAGATTTTCAGTGCATAGAAATAAGGAGAATTTATTTCATTGGCTCTGGTGTCAGGAAGTAATTTCTGTTTCATATTTTAAAGCATAATTGAGGCAGTGCTATAAGCGTACTATTTGAAAACTTGATATTTTGGTAAGAACTAAATTTTCCTAAATAGGATCCATTCTAACTTTTATGTATTTTTCCTCCATCGCTATGTGTGTAGATGTTGGAAGCCAATGTAAAGATTCTGCCAAGAGCTAGGCATGTCTACTTCAGTTGCATTTTCAGGAACTGGGGATAAACCATAGGTTCATCCATGGACCAACTGGGCCCATTGCAAGAAGAACTTGAGGCAAAACTCCATATATCACTGGCCACTCTTAGCCCCATCTTCAACTGGTGGTCTAGAGTGGTGCTTAAAATCCTAGAAAACAGTGTTAATTCAGAGCCTGTCTGTGTCTAGAAACCTCTGAAAGGACTTGGTATTTCACTTTCTCCCATATGTGGTCACTTTAGAAAATGACCTGCAGTTACTCTAGGGAGAGACTTGAAGAAGACTTTCAGTACATATTTGTGCAGTGTTGCATGGTCCTTCCTCAAGGAGACCTATAAAATATTTTTCTCATTCAAGAGGCTTCAAGTCCATAAACTAGCTTTATTGTAGTCTGTGGACCTTCAAGTCTGGTTTCTGGTCTGAGTTTTTCTTTATACAGATCAGGTAATATTTTAGAGGTGAATTGGACATTTGTTTTGTTCTTAGGGAAACCATAATCAACGAGCCACATTGATTATAATGTCACATTCATTAGGGTCAAAACATTCAGATTCCTGCATTGTCTGTTTTCTGCTGCCCTCGATGGAGAGTATATCCTTGCTTTGGCTAGTTAACCACTGCCACTTGGCCTTTGCTTCTCCAAGAGCCCTTATCTCATGTAAAATCATGGAGGACATTTCAGCAGTGGCATATTCCACCTTCATCCTGACATACACAGACAAGCCCCACAGAGCTTTTAAAAGATATTTGTACACTTATTAATGATGTATTTCTCAATGTCTTAATGAAGGAAGTATCTTTTGATTTTTCCAGAAAGATATAGTGGTTTGGGGAGCTGTTTAAGTCTCCCAAGATAAATTTACTGCAGCCTCCCAATAGTTTTAACTTTCTGTTTCCTTCTTTTAACATTCTACTGAAGAAGTTCCAGTGTCTCAACCCCAGTAAGCAAACTGCTACAGATAATGCTAGCTATTAGAACTAGCACATAAAATCCAGAATGTTTGGCATGTGGTAAACTCAAGCTGGAATCAAGATTGCCAGGAGAAACATCAATAACCTCAGATATGCAGATGACACCACCCTTAGGGCAGAAAGTGAAGAAGAACTAAAGAGCCTCTTGATGAAAGTGAAAGAGGAGAGTGAAAAAGTTGGCTTAAAGCTCAACATTCAGAAAACTAAGATCATGGTATCCAGTCCCAGCACTTCATGGCAAACAGATGGGGAAACAGTGGAAACAGTGGCTGACTTTATTTTTCTGGGCTCCAAAATCACTGCAGATGGTGATTGCAGCAATGAAATTAAAAGATGCTTGCTCCTTGGAAGGAAAGTTATGACCAACCTGGACAGCATATTAAAAAGCAGAGACATTACTTTGCCAACAAAGGTCCATCTAGTCAAGGCTATGGTTTTTCCAGTGGTCATGTGTGGATGTGAAAGTTGGACTATAAAGAAAGCTGAGCACCAAGGAATTGATGCTTTTGAACTGTGGTGTTGGAGAAGACTCTTGAAAGTCCCTTGGACAGCAAGGAAATCCAACCAATCGATCCTAAAGGAGATCAGTCCTGGGTGTTCATTGGAAGGACTGATGTTGAAGCTGAAACTCCAATACTTTGGTCACCTGATGCGAAGGGCTGACTCATTTGAAAAGACCCTGATGCTGGGAAAGATTGAGGGCAGGAGGAGAAGGGGACGACAGAGGATGAGATGGCTGGATGGCATCACTGACTCGATGGACATGGGTTTGGGTGAACTCCGGGAGTTGGTGATGGACAGGGAGGTCTGGCTTGCTGCGATTCATGGGGTTGCAAAGAGTCGGACACGACTGAGCGACTGAACTGAACTGAAACTCAACCTGATCCAGTGTTAAATTCCATCCTCCTGGGTTTAATACTTAGAATCCATTCACTTCTATATCCTGTATCAGGTTTCTGCTGCTATAAATCTGCATAGCTTTGTAATTCCTGATCTGACTCTACTTACTCATCTAGTGGCTGTGAAGAATGATGTGAGCCTTGAGAAGATAAGGCCTCCTTTTTAAAGGATAGGGCTGGAAAGCATGGATCAAGACCCCATATAGAAGAAGAGCTGTTGTCTTGTCCTGACAGCCTTTTCTTTATTCTGGGCAGAGACCCTGAGCTCATTGAGGTAACTCTGGACCTTAGAAAGGCAGTCTTAGAGCCTTGAGGTTTCAGAGGATCACCTAGATTAATAGTGACACAAATCTCTCTTTTTTTTTTTTCCGTTTATTTTTATTAGTTGGAGGCTAATTACTTTACAACATTGCAGTGGTTTTTGTCATACATTGAAATGAATTAGCCATGGATTTACATGTATTCCCCATCCCGGTTCCCCCTCCCACCTCCCTCTCCACCTGATCCCTCTGGGTCTTCCCAGTGCACCAGGCCCAAGCACTTGTCTCATGCACCCAACCTGGGCTGGTGATCTGTTTCACCCTTGATAATATACATGTTTCAATGCTGTTCTCTTGAAACATCCCACCCTCGCCTTCTCCCTCAGAGTCCACAAGTCTGTTCTATACTCTGAGTCTCTTTTTCTGTTTTGCATATAGGGTTATCGTTACCATCTTTCTAAATTCCATATATGTGTGTTAGTATACTGTAATGGTCTTTATCTTTCTGGCTTACTTCGCTCTGTATAATGGGCTCCAGTTTCATCCATCTCATTAGAACTGATTCAAATGAATTCTTTTTAATGGCTGAGTAATATTCCATGGTGTATATGTACCACAGCTTCCTCATCCATTCGTCTGCTGATGGGCATCTGGGTTGCTTCCATGTCCTGGCTATTATAAACAGTGCTGTGATGAACATTGGGGTGCACGTAATAGTGACACAAATCTCTTGAAGCAAAATCTAAAAGGCTGACTCTACTGGCATTGTCAAAGATGATTTGTTCTTACCTGCAAATAATTGGCTTTTAAATAGCTGTGTATGTTAAATTCACCTACAGCTCTATTAAACATTCGAGATGTGCTGAATCAAGAAACTTTTAAATAATAACAATTTAAAGGATGTCATTAGAGAAAGATAAAATAATTATCATCAACTAATATTCATGGTGCCCAGGGAGTTTAAAACACTGAGGCAGGTTTGAAGGAATACATGAAAGTTTCCTGACTTAGACACTGGTTGTGTGTGACTTTGGGCAAGTCACTTATTAAACTCTTTCTTTTTTCATGTCTGATGGATAGAATAGCACCACCTGACTACCCACAAGGCTGTTATAAAGAGAAAATAAGTAGGAAGTTTGCTTGAATGATACATGACACCAGGGAAGAGTTTAAGGATAAAAAATGTGAACATCTACAGAGAAGACCTGTTCTTATATTTGTTATTTTCTGGTGCAAGAGGAGAATGAGTTCATAGATGATTGCAGTAGTAATGTATGGATTTTATTTTATTGTGAAAAATATAGCTGCTTATTGAAGCATACCAGATTTTGTTAGAATACTCTGTAGTTTAGTCTTTGTATGAGTTTTTCATGATAAAAATGTTAATTAAAAAAAATAAAGATTCCTAATTTAGAAAAATTTGTATTTAGAATAGTGCTAAGGAAGAAACCTTTTGTTACAGAGGAAGAATTATTAGAAACAGAAAAAAATAAAAGAAGGAGGGATAAAGGATGATCAAAAAATAAGAGTTGTACTTAATGCTGGAAAGGAGTTGAGAAGAGGCAAGAGAAAAGCTAGCAAATGAAATATTTTTGGTTAAGAAGTAAAGGTAGAAAGTAGTGATGAGAGGGAAATAGAAGAGAGGAAATGAACAGTGGATTCACTAATTTAGTAGAAGGACAAGAAGAGATTCCTCATTCATGCCAAGACTTCTGCTATTTTCTGCCTATGGATGCCTTCAAATCTATGTGACAGTAGCCTTGACTGTGGTGTGATGTTCCAGACCCAGTGGCCTGCTAAACATGTCCTCTTAGATTCCTGCGGCCCTTCAGACTCAGCATGCCCACAGCAGCAGTCATTTTCAATTTCTTACTGCCTCAAGTGTGCACCCTTGCCTCCTCCCATGTACTTACTTCCTTATAACTGTTATTCTCCCTCTCCTGCTTAATGTCACCCAAATAGCCACCCCGGTCACACGCTTCATTCTTCTCCATCCCTCCCTATATCCAACTGGTTGCTATGTCTTACTTTTTCTGTCTTCTGAACATCCCATGCATGTGTACTTAGTCGCTTTAGTCGTGTCTGACTCTCTGCAGGACCGTGGCCTGCCAGACTCCTCTGTCCATGGGATTCTCCAGGCAAGAATACTGGAGTGGGTTGCCATTTCCTTCTGAACATCTCAGCATCTCCTTAATTTGTATTCTTTGCAAGAGTATTACAGACTTCTCATTTTTCCAGTTTTGGTGTTAGCCAACCTAAACCATGCGTAGTTCTGCTGCCAGTGATTCTTCTAAAGCCCAGATCTGATAGTGCTACATCACTGCTTAAAACTTAAATAGCTTTGTTTTACAGGTTAGGCCTTCTGTGATCCAGGCCTTGCCTACCTATTTGGTCTTATTATACGGTGATCCCTACTTGCCACCTTTCCACTCATATCAGGCTAATTGCAGCTTCACAAAAGCAGCATGCATATTTATGCTCCTTTGCCTTTGCACCTGTTCTTCCTTCTGCTTGGAGCATCTTTCTATCCACTTAATGGACTTTTTTGCTTATGCTTTAAGAGCAGATTTAAGAACCTCTGGGCTTCCCTGGTGGCTTAGCTGGTAAGGAGTCTGCCTGCAGTGCAGGAGACCCTGGTTCGATTCCTGGATCAGGAAGATCCCCTGGAGAAGGAAATGGCAACCCTCTCCAGTGTTCTTGCCTGGAAAATCCCATGGACAGAGGAGCCTGGTAGGCTACAGTCCATGGGATCATAAAAAGTCAGACATGACTGAGCGACTTCACTTTCACTTTCTTCTGGAAAGCCTTGCTGATCCACACCCTGTGACAACACAAACATAGCATAGTTAATATCCCTTCTAAACCCACCTTTGTCCTTGTACCTGTCATTGTTATGATCCCTGATATTATTTGTTTGCGTGTGTGTTTCATCTATTAGATTGTGAACTTGCCCAGGTCTGTGATCATGTTTCATGCACTTCTGTGTCTCAATTACTTGGCAGATAGAAGGTAGGCAGCAGATATTTTACAAGGAAGGAGAGAGGACATACCTGAATATCCAGATACCTGAATATCTGGTTACTGGAGTTGGACATTAGCAGATCCTATTGGTGTATCTATACCCTGAACATAGTGTCATCTATGAGTCCAGTATGTTGTCTTGACACTGAGTTCATCTTCTTCCATCACTGGCAATCCTTGGCTGCGGTTTATTCCATGGAGAAAATGACATGCATTGTATGGATAGCAGAGGTCTCACAAAGTGAGCCCTCAAAGCTAAAACCCTTTCACTGCTCATCCTGCCCATCTCTCTGTTCATTGATGGGTGACTGTTTCAAGTTATTTCCAGTTATGAATCTCTTGTCTCTCTCATGCAAGGCAAGTCATGATTTATTGTTGATCTGGGTTTTTGCTGAGATAGGGAGAACCCTCATGTTTGGTTAGAGAAAATGCAGGTTCTGTAGATAGCCAAAGAGAGTTCCAGACCTAACAGTTAATACTACCTCCTTTCTAACCCTTCACCCAAAGCTGACTTCAGTTGTGGTAGAATGTTTCGCTGCATTTCCCTAGCCCCACTGGAAATGTTAATCTAATCATTATAGGAGGTTGGTGTTGTAGCTCCTTTTGCCTCAGCGTACGTGCTTTTCATGTTAAGTTCTAGAATACCTTTTCAAAGGAGAGGTAAAGAAACTATGAAAAAAGTTTTATGTGGCAAGTTGGCTCTACTGCTTACCTGTGTTTCTTTTGATTTAAGCCTATCTGACTTCACAAGCAAAAGTTAGCAAGCAACAGGACTTCTCTCTGTGACCTGGAATATCTATTTTATGAGATATTCATTCAGTGAGGGTATATTTTGAAATAAACTGTCTTCCTTTAATGGCTCTGGTGTATATGTTCATTAAAGATATTTCCTCATTGGATCAATAAACTAATGCCACCTGGTGTGGATAATCACTCTCTGTGGACAAGTTGTAGAATACCCTTAGTTAGGAGAAGCTAGAGGTGGTTGTTATTGTTTTTAAAGGAATTTGCTTCCTAGGTAACTAGTTTTCAAAGCAGAGTTATTTTTTTAACCAACGACTTTATCAATAAAAATAAGACTATTGAACCTGTAGTAGCACATGCTAATATTTCATTTCATGTATTGCTTCTTGGAAGCACCTAGCTAAGATTTACCATGGAAAGTAATCTTCTCAAAGATTCTGAGCTGGAAAATGCAGAAATGTTTGAAAGTATGTAGAGTGCAAGATACTCTCTAGTCAAGACTTTAAGATCCGTGAAATAAGGTGGCCTTTTATATAGACTTTTACTTTATTTAAAGATATTTTTAGTATACAGTGCTTTGAGGAAGCAGAGGACAAATGTGGAAGAAGAATTTTGCTAGAAAATCTTTTCTAATGGATGATGGTAGTAACAAGAGAATGCAGAGAGGATACTACTTATGAATCTGATCCAAAGAGAAAGGTAAGAATTCAGTGTATTCTCAAGTGATGTTCAGTGTTTCCAAGGAAGACATCTTGTCTCAGTCCTACAGAAGTTTTAAGAAAAGCTCAGTTTTATTAAAATATGTGGTGTTCAGGATGCCATGTTGTAGTATTTATCGTCTCATGCCCCTTTCCAGAGAAATAAGAGAGCAGGACACTAGACCTAAATTGAGTCAGTATGGGCTTGAATGGCCTTAAAGATGCATAGAAAGAACAGATGCCAGGGTGAAGCCTAAAGAGAAAGCACCATAGGAAGTGGAGCCTAGATACTGGTCCTTGGGAGTTAAGCTAATAGGGAGCCAAAGTTTGAAGTCTCTGGCAGAGGCCAGGGAATTTGGAATATAAGGTAGGAGTTCAGAGAGTCCCTCAGCCCTGTGAGTAAAGTTGACAGTGAATTTTATAAGGAGTCCTTGGATTTGTGTGGTATCTGGTGATGTATGAGTGAAAGATCCATAACCATTAAAGGCATTAATATTGTAGTATAGTGAGGTTCAACTGAAAATTAAACAATTGGGAGGAGAAGGGGGTGTCAGAGGATGAGATGGTTGGATGGCATCACTGACTCAATGGACATGAGTTTGCTCAGACTCTGAGACATAGTGAAAGACAGGGAAGCCTGGCGTGCTGCAGTCCATGGGGTTGCAAAGAGTTGGACATGATTAAGCAACTGAGCAACTGAGCAACAGCAAATCTTTTGCAATGTGAAATCTCACAGTGAAAAGTGTAGACTCTTGAGAATAACAGTAATAGCAGCTAGCACAGGTAGACGTGGACTCTGTGAAGTAAGAGTTCTGTGTGTGTAAACTCCTTCAGTCTTCATCAGGTGTAATGGTAGTAGCCTCTGTTGACAGCTGTAGCACAAATGGGTCATAAGGTCTTCAGAGGTGACAGAGAAGGGATTGAGACCCAGGCTTTAGAACCTATGCTTTCAAACATTCAATACATCACTAAATACAGAATTTCAAATCCATGACTATTATTCCAATGACTGCCAATACTGACGTATATCCAGTTCCCAAATTATTTCCCAATTATCCCTCTCCCTTTTCTCATCACACCTGAAAGTATGGTTTTTAATAGTTATTAATTATCAAATTTCATGCTTAGTCTTAGGCTTAGAGACACCCCCCAAAACCTCAGCCCCACTTCAACAGATGCTTGAAAACAGACCCTGTTGTACACAGGGAAGAATAGACTGGGAGAGTTAGCCCCAACTATAGACAGAGATGAATGGTTCAGAACTGGCTGGAATGATGGTGGCTTCAGAACTGGATGGAATCCTCCAGAAAGTTAGAAGCAAATTCTGGTAGAAAGGTTTGCAAAGTCCCAGGATCTAATCTTATATTTCTTACTAGAGTGTTCACTTCAAAAAGTTACTAAACCTCTTTTCCAGTATTTCTTAAGACAATAAGTTGTGGTTTGATCATACATTCAGCAAATAGTTTTTGAGCACCTGTGATGTACAGTAAACAGATCATGTCTGTGCCCTCCTTCAGCTAATTGTCTAGTTGGAGGAAAACAGAAAATAAATATGTCAGCAAATAAATAATTTTAGAACAAGAAATACTCTGAAAGACATAGAGCAACGGGGTGAAGTGATAATGGAGGAAATCAGGGGTGGCCTCTTAGGTTAAGTGAAACGTAAATGATATGAAGGATAAATGATGTGGCTGCATGATGAGCCAGGAGAAGACTAGGCAAGCAGAAGGAAGAGCCAGAAAAAAGGAACCAAGGTGAGGATGAGCTTGATACACTCAAAGCACAAAAATAAAGCAAGCTGTCTCAGATGAAGTGAAGCAGAGGGAGATTGGAGGCAGGGGTGAGGTTGAAGACAAATTCAGAGGCCAGATCATATCAGGCTGGTTCAGGAGTTCTTATTTGGGTCAGTGGAAACTTCTGAAGGATTCTAGTGAGATTAGGGTAATATATACTGTGAAATCATGGTATTCACCAGGACACAGAACGTGGTACATTTCTTAATAACTTTATACAAAATTTGGGCTGGAGTGTTGGAGTGAGTGTGGGGTTGCACAACCTTGCTTGTGTGTTGGGATCCTTTGCGTAACATCAGAGGTTCTTTCATCTACAAACTGCACGGCTCTGCCTTTGAGCATTTATTGTTGCTGCTGCCTATACCATTATATTTATTTTGCATGGTTCCTGCTACAGTGCTTCACAAAATTCATAGAATTTTAATACTGAAAGAAAAAAAAAAGGTTTAACGATCAGCGAGGCTGGTGTCTTTTATTTGACAGCTATGGAAAAAGAGACCCCAAAGGGAAAATTTCCAGCATTGTTTAGGCTATCTGTGTAGCTTCTCACTAGTGTGCTCAGCAGATTTTAAAGGAGTTCTGTTCTCCTGTTTATGATCTTTTTAGTCCTTCCCTGGTATTTCCATATCCCCTGGGACAGACATGCTGAAGACTGATTCTTTCAGGTACTTTGCAAACTCAATTCCCGGTTTAAAATGGGATTACTAGAGCACTTGCTCCCTGAACAATTTACTTCTATTGCAGCTGCTTTTGCTGCAATTCAGCCAAGCCTCTTGTGATTGGTAAATTCACAGGGCCTGAAGCCTGCCCCTTTCTTCCTCGCTCTCCTCCATGATACGGCCACTCGGTGAAGGCAGAGCTCATTTTTGTAGAAGTCTGTGAGATTTACCAGCTTTCTGTAGGAAAATTTGTATTCACTTCACTTTTCCTGTCTGAGGTGTGAGCTATAAATTGTCGTAAATACTTAAAGGCTCTGGCCCAGGAAGTGAAAAAGAAAGCATCTCTTCATATCTGCTCAGTCTGATCCTAGCTGTTTGCTTCCGAGTGAAATGTAGCTTAGTGTGTGTCTCGTTTTTGTTTGTTTGCTTGTTTTTCTTTTTGGCTTTGCCTGAAAGGCACAGTCCAGGTGAGCTTTATTCCAGTACAGCTTTTTCCTTGGTTCTATTGTGTTGAAGGGAAGTTGACATTTATGCTGACTCCAGCATAAATGGCCTGCGTGTGGAACTGTTGTTGGGAAGCTAGTGTTGTCCTGGACTCATCCCACTCGATGAACTTTTCTAAACTATGTGCTTAAGGCTCGATCCTCATGCTTGTCAAGTAGAGAGAGTACTGTTCAAGTAACTCTGGTTCTGAATCCAGCTTTCAGGAATTTCTTACAAATAAGGACTAAAGACCTTGATTATTACTTGATATCTAGTACCCTAAGGTTATCAGAAGTGAATTCTTATACAAAACTTGCAAGAAAATGGAATGACTTTGAGTAGGGGAAACAGGATGCACCCATATAGGAAAAAACCTCATCTGGTTGATCCTTCTCATATTGTATTTCAATTCCCCTTTGCTTCTTGCCTTGGCATCTTTTGTTTTAGTGCTCATAGGAGTTAAATAAGAAATGTTTAATTAAGGATTGACATTTTAATTTGTCAGATAATCTTTGTTCTGCAAGGCCTATGAAAAGGGCTTCTTCTGTAGTTCTGTAGAGCTTTTCATAACTGCTGTGGTGCATCTCCATGGTTTTTGAAGTTTTTTTTTTTTTTTAATGGACAAGCCTTCCTCTCTAACTAAAATATAAGTTTCAGTAGGGCCCACACAGAAAGGTATCATAACTTTATGCCTTAGATGTACGAGGTCCTGTTTTACTTGGTGTTCAGTAATGGCTAGTTTGGGCTTCCCTGGTGGCTCAAATGGTAAAGAGCCTGCCTGCAGTGTGGGATACCAGGGTTCGATCCCTGGGTCAGGAAGATCCCCTGGAGAAGGAAATGGCAACCCATTCCAGTATTCTTGCCTGGAGAATCCCATGGACAGAGGAGCCTGGTGGTCTTTGGTCCATGGGGTTGCAAAGAGTTGGACTAACACTGAGTGACTAACACTGAGTGACTAACACTAGGTCATATAATGCCTATTTATGATTAAAATAAGCAAACACAGTAAAAATTGTACCAAGCAAACTCTTTGGATAAAAAGGATTTTGAGACAAACATTGGGTGTTAGTGGAGTGTACTGTTAAGGAAAAATTCAATTAGAAAAGGGGAAGAAGAGGACTTGGGCCTACTTAATCATAGTTGTGTGGGCCCTTCTATTAGGTAAAAGTGGTGAGTACTAAGATACTATAGGAATTTTGGAGGCTTATGATGTTCCCTGTGCTGATTATTCTGTTTAAAGTATACTTAGGAATGAAATCGGATGCAGTGACTCAACCTTTAAACTTCTCAGTTGTCAGTTATTTTACAGATAAACCTACCTCTGTAATTTTTTTCCCCTATGGGAAGTTTAGGTGTGACTTTATTTTATTTCATTTTCTGAAATTTAATTTTTAAAACAATTCTTAAAGTTTATTTTCCATTTACGATTAATATAAGACATCGTCTATCTTCCCCATGTTGTAGGATATATCCTTGAGCCTATCTTACACCCAATAGTGTGTACTTCCCTCTCTGTGATATTTTATATTGCCCCTCCCCACCAACCACTAGTTTGTTCTCTATATTCACTTGTTTGTTGTATTTTTTAGATTCCACGAATAAGTGATATCATACAGTATTTGTCTTTCTCTATCTGACTTATTTCATTTAGCATAATACTCTCTAAGTCCATCTATGTTGTTGCAAATAGCAAAATCCCTCCTTTTAATGGCTGAGTAGTATTTTATTGCATTTATATACAGTACTACATTCTTCTGAAGTCTGTCTTGTCATGATCATCTGACATGACTTAATTTGTATTATCTAATTTATTGCAGTAGATATTGTATTGTCATTTGGATGCTTTTCTTCTCCTTTCTTCTGAATATAAGACACTAAAGACAAAGGATCTGGTCTGACATTGGACATGGTTGAGAGCATATAATATGAAGTTAGATAGGACTGAGTTTGAATACAGCTTCATTTACTGGCATGTTACCTAGGCAAGTTACTTAAGTTATTTGCCACCTAGTATTCTCTTAAAAATTTTTTGAGAACTAATAACCTTATATATGTGCATATATATAGAGAGAGTCTGTACTAAAGATGTTCAATAAAGTATTTTAAAATTTTTTTTATACTTTCCATTTGGTAGATGCTTAGTTGCAATTTGGCAAATGAGTTGAGCTGAATTTGTTCTGGTAGAATGTATATGTCATGCATTGTGTTTATTTTCATTGTTAGAGAAAACATGCCAGACATGAACTAGTTTTTACAAAATCAAATATAATACCAAGTTTAAACTACTAAGATGTTTCCCTGGGCTTTAATTATCTATACTTTTCAAACTCTGAAATATTCCATTGAGATTTATTCAAGAGAAATCAAATCTTCTCTTCCAAATCAATGAAAGGAACACAGTCAATAGATGCCTTTCTCAGGTCACCAAATCTCAAATCTATTTTCATTTGAGGAAGAAGAGGGAATGGTAATAAAGGTTAGGGTGTTTGTTTTTTTTTTTAACTTTGTCCTAAGTTTATTCTCCTAACTAAGAACCTTTATTTGGAGCCTTGTTCTTCTACTCATCTCCTTTGGTTAGCTAGGGCATCTATCTGTCTTGGTTATGATAGACCGACATTCTACTCCTATGTTCTCTGAATTATAGTGAAACTTGGAACATGTTGCTCTCATGGACTTTTCTGTGACTCTGTTTTTCTCACTCCTAAAATTCTCAAATTCTTACTCTCATTCTGACCCAAAATGACTTCTATAAAAATTTTGATCAGTAAGTTTAGCAGCTATATAATGAATATCCGTTGAGTGTGTACTTAATAGAAGTCTTTCACTTTTAGGATATAATAGTACCATTAAACATTATAACCTGGAGGAAGTTAAAAACCCTATAAGTCACACTGATATCACAGACATTTCTTGCAAATTCTAACAATAATTTTCTCGCGCGTGTGTGTGTGAGTCACACAGTCATGTCTGACTGTTTGCGACCCAAAGGACTGTAGCCCACCAGGCTCCTCTGTCCATGGGATTTCCCAGGCAAGAATATTGGAGTGGGTTGCCATTTCCTCCTCCAGGGGATCTTCCCAACCCAGGGATTGAACCCAGGTCTCCTGCATTGCAGGTGGATTCTCTACCAACCGAGCCACCAGGGAAGTGTTCCTCTTATGTTAGAGAAATACAGTGAGAGATGTTTTTGATGTGTGATTTATAGTCTGATTCCCAAAATTAAGGGGGAAGGGAAACTTGGCACTCATTGATAAATTTTATTGATGTCAACAGACACTTTGAATCATTTGGAAGCTCAAAAAAATATGTATTCTGTTGGGCTGATTTAGCTGACTGAACAATGGAAAATACATAATCATTACTCATTAGAGAGCTCAGCTGAGATACTCTCTAATAAAGGATTTTGCGGTCCTCAAATTGAGTTGTTTAGCATATCACTGACGTACCTGGTAAGAGCAGTTTCCTCCTCACCTAATCCACCTTCAGAATTGTTCCTGGAAAAACTAAGCGGGGGTGGGGGTGAGTATTGATACTGCTGGTGACAGCATTGCTTTTGTCTTTTCCCCCCCTCCTGTTTTGGGAATATGTGTGGTCCCACCTCTAGAAAGAAGATGCAAAAGGTGAATTTCCCTTGTGTTTCTCTTTTGTTTGTATTTTGTGTTGTACAGCTACGTGTGGCGAGAGATACAGAGTTTGCATACTTACAAGAGATACCTGTGGGTGCTTGTGTATTTATACACTAGACACTCATTCAAATGCTCTGTGTGTGTTCTATTATTTCCTTTCTACCAGCCATATAAAGTAGATGTTACTATATGTATTGTAAAGATAAGGAAACTAAAGGATCAGTTCAGTTCAGTTCAGTTGCTCAGTCATGTCCGACTCTTTGCAATCCCATGGACTGTAGCATGCCAGGCTTCCCTGTCCATCACCAACTCCCAGAGCTTGCTCAAACTCATGTCCATCGAGTCAGTGATGCCATCCTACCATCTCATCCTCTGTCGTCCCCTTCTCCTCCTGCCTTCAGTCTTTCTCACCATCAGGGTATTTTCCAGTGAGTCAGTTCTTCGAATCAGGTGGCCAAAGTATTGGAGTTTCAGCTTCAGCATCAGTCTTTCCAAATGAATGTTCAGGACTGATTTCCTTTAGGATTGACTGGTTTGATCTCCTTGCTGTCCAAGAGACTCTCAAGAGTTTTCTCCAACACCACAGTTCAAAAGCATCAATTTTTCAGCGCTCAACTTTCTTTATAGTCCAACTCTCAAATCCATACATGACCACTGAAAAAACCATAGCTTTGACTATGTGGACATATGTCAGCAAAGTAATGTCTCTGCTTTTTAATATCCTATCTAGGTTGGTCATAGCTTTTCTTCCAAGGAGCAAGTGTCTTTTAATTTCATGGTTGCAGTCACCATCTGCAGTGATTTTGGAGCCCAAGAAAATAAAGTCTGTCCCTATTTCCATTGTTTTCTCATCTATTTGCCATGAAGTGATGGGACTTCATGCCATGATCTTAGTTTCTTGAATGTTGAGCTTTAAGCCAACTTTTTCACTCTCCTCTTTCACTTTCATCAAGAGGCTCTTTAGTTCTTTTTTGCTATCTGCCATAAGGGTGGTGTCATCTGCATATCTGAGGTTATTGATATATCTCCCAGCAATCTTGATTCCAGCTTGTGCTTCATCAAGCCTGGCATTTCACACGATGTACTCTGTATGTAAGTTAAGTAAGCAGGGTTACAATATGCAGCCTTGATATACTTATTTCCCAATTTGAAACTAGTCCGTAGTTCCATGTCCAGTTCTAGCTGTTGCTTCTTGACCTGCATACAGATTTCTCAGGAGGCAGGTAAGGTGGGCTTGTATTCCCATCACTTTAAGAATTTTCCACGGTTTGTTGTGATCCACATGGTCAAAGGCTTTGGTGTAGTCAATAAAGCAGAAGTAGATGTTTTTCTGGAATTCTCCTGCTTTTTTGATGATCCAATGGATACTGGCAATTTGATCTCTGGTTCCTCTGGCTTTCCTAAATCCAGCTTGATCATCTGGAATTTCACAGTTCACATACTGTTGAAATGTGACTTGGAGAATTTTGAGCATTGCTTTGCTAGCGTTGTAGTTATGGAATAAATATTTGTTACATTAATTAACCTCCCCAACATGCCCCTCCCCCCCCCTTTTTTTTAAATGACAGAGCTGTATATGTGATAGCCAACATTCTATGGAAGATCCCAGAGTTTAAGAAAAACAATATATCCATTTTAGAGTAGTGATTGATAGAATTTAGTACACATTCAAGGGAGCCAGCCAGTAATAGGAGCTGCTGCTTGGCCAGTTGGGGTCAGTCCATTGCTTCTATAATGTAACCAATGAAATTTATCAAAATGAGGTTGACTCTCAACAGAAGTCCTGTGAGAACTAAATACAGAGAAGCAATGGCCACTGAGCTTCAGGCTTCTGAAGCATCATCTGGAAAAGTATGAACCCAAGGAAGTTGAGTGACTTTAGACCTAGAACTTTTTTACAGCATTATTAAGAGTCTGACCCTTGGTTTCAGAAGATCTGTTTCCAGTACATCAGAGACATGTGGGTGGGCTGAGTCATTCTAATCCCCTTCTAGTGCGCTCCCAGATCCAACCTCCTCCAGCACCCATGAGCAATCTGCTACTTTTGCCTTGCATCGTACTTCTGAAGACAAAGTTGAAAATTGAACCAGGCCTTTGAATTCACAGCAAATGAGAATTTATTAATTTGCCTAAAGTTTGAGTCTGTTAAGAAGATCCAACCAGTCCATCCTAAAGGAGATCAGTCCTGGGTGTTCATTGGAAGGACCGATTTTGAAGCTGCAACTCCAATACTTTGGCCACCTGATGCGAAGAGCTGACTCATTGGAAAAGACCCTGATGCTGGGAAAGATTGAGGGCAGGAGGAGAAGGGGGTGACAGAGGATGGGATGGTTGGATGGCCTCACTGACTCAATGGACATGGGTTTGGGTGGACTCTGGGAGTTGGTGATGGACAGAGAGGCCTGGCGTGCTGCAGTTCATGGGGTCACAAAGAGTCGGACATGACTGAGCAACTGAACTGAACTGAGTCTGTTAACTCTTCTTTCTTTTACTACTTTAAGCTGGAATATCCAGGAAAGTTTAGACATAGCAACAACAATAATGCTGGGCTATTTTTTAGGGTTAAATTCTGCTGTAAGGTAAGGAGAATGAATAATGAAACAGATCATCCTTGGTGCCGGCTGCTCCTTTTTTGTTGGCATTGATGGTGTTCCCTTTTGTGTTATTAGGAATGGGGTGTAATTCTGAGTGAGACTCTGACAGTCTTTACACCTGCAATTCCTACTGCCTTTGCAACCCAGAAAACCTCAAGGTACTTCCAAAAATACTTGTAGGATGCCCCCAGGAAATTCTCCAGATTGATAAGGCCATGGTCAGGGACCATACTTTGCTATCACCATTCTGCCTTCTCTGCATCTAGAAGTTAGGCTCCTTGGGTAGTCTTTGGGTCAAGTAATTAGATATTAACCCACACCAGTATTGTTGCCTGGAGAATCCCCATGAACAGAGGAGCCTGGCAGGCTACACAGTCCCGAGGGGTCGCAAAGAGTCAGACACGACTGAGCAGCCGCAGCAGAACACACAGGCCACTCTCTGCTCCTGCCTCCTGGCTTTTCACCCGGCTGCTGAGGGGCAGGGGAGAGATGAGGCTGGTACTCGTGTGTGACAACGTCCAGGAGTGGGGAAGCCCACCATACTTCCAGGCTGGGGGCTGACTGCTTGTTCGCAGCTCCTTCTGCTCTGCTGTGTCCGGTGAAGTCCTCCTCCCGACCCTGCCTTTCATCATTTTTGTCCTTGGAAGTTTTCCAGGAATAGCTCATTGAATTAGAGAGAGCGTGGCTTCCCCCAGGCCTGCCTCTTATGACCTCCTTGAGGGTAAGTGTTTAGGGAACACCAGAAAGAAGGCCATTAAGACCTTGTTTTCAGGTATCATGTTGAGGAAGCTACAACGTGCCTTCATATGCGACAGACAGATGGACAGTGAATTCATACTCCATTTCTGTGTCTCTCTTGTACCTGCGTGTCAGGTATGGTAACCTTGAATGCTGCATCCTAGGCAGTTTTGAAGTGGAGGGCTTTTTAGGAAAAGACCTAAATGCCACTTCTCATCTGTTCCCTTGGCAATCCCAATCCTGCTTATCTTGAAGTCCAGTTACAGTCAGACCAATCACTGTTCGCTTCCTGTGTTGTACCTTGCCTCTTTCAACAAAGGACAAATCTTCAGGATGAGATCCTGTAGGAAAAAAGAGCTTCTTTATCAAATATTAAGATACTAAGTCAACTACTCATAGAGATCGGGAATTCTCCCTTTCATCACAAAAATACATGTACTTGCAGTATCTTTGCCCTGAACAAAAACTGTATCAGTCTGTTCTGGGTGGTACAGGGCCCAGGTTCCAGGTCAGGAGCAGTGTTGTCTGCTTGTTTCTGCACTGCCTTCCTATAGGGCAAGTCAGCTTTCGGCTCAGTCTTATGATTGAGTAGATAATTGGGTTGGACCAGTCTCAAGTCGCTTTCTAGCTTGACTATCTTTGTGAACCTTCCACAGAGCAAAAGGCACTCAAAACCTCATTGTCCAGGAAAGAAACCTTTGTTTAAAGAACTGAAATAATTTGTAAGGCTTCAGCTTCTTGAATTACTTTGTACATTCTCAATAACTGTTCACTGTTTTTGTGATATGGCAGGTTCTTTTTTTATTGAATGAAAGATTCTTTAACTTCTATAAGGCTTTATAATTTTCAGAAGTGTCACACAGGTGATTTCATATAATCCTATAATGACCCTTTTTTTCTCTTCCTGTCAATTGCCCCTCCATCATTCCCTCTCCCCTCTGGTAACCACTGGTTTGTTCTCTATGAGTCTGCTTCTTTTATTTTATCCACCAGTTTGTTATATTTTGGGGCTTCCCTGGTGGCTCAGATGGTAAAGAATCTGCCTGCAGTGTGGGAGACCCAGGTTCAATCCCTGGAGAAGGAAATGGCAACTCAATCCAGTATTGTTACCTGGAAAATTCCATAGACTGAGGAGCCTGGCAGGTTACAGTCCATGGGATTGCAAAGAGTTGGACATGACTAAGCGACTTAACTTTGATCTATTTTTGGATTCCACATATAAGTGGTATTTATCTTTCTCTGTCTGACTTGTTTCACATAGCATGATCTAGCAGTTCCAGTCCTGGTATATATCTGAAAAGAACCCCAACAACTTGAAAAGATTCATGTACTCCAATGTTCATAGATGTTCATACCAATGCTATTTATAATAGCCAAGACATGGAAGCAACCTAAATGTCCATTGACAGATGAATGAATAGAAAAAATGTGAGATATATATATATATATATATATATGTATGTATAATAGTAGTAATCCATTACTACTCAGTCATAAAAGAAAATGAAAGTTTGCCATTTGCTGCAGCATGGATGGACCTGAGAGTGTTTTGTTCTAGGAAAGATCTAGTCCAATCTCTGTTCTAGAAGACCTGATCTGTTCATAAAAAGATGGTGAATAACATGGTCATGGCCCATGATCAATCCTACATTTATACAGAGATAGTTTTGTAAAGTGTTGTCACATTTATTATTTCAAGTGGCCTGCTCAGGACACTTTATTGAAGAAGAAGCTGAGGCTCAGAAAATTAAGATGCGTTTTCAAGGCCTTGAGACTAGTAAATGATTGAGCTGAGACCAGAACTCGCTCTTTTCTTACTTGAAATCTGGTGTTCGTTCCATCTCACTACAGTAATACAGTACCGAAACAGTACAAGCCAGAATGCATCTTCCAAATGGTGTAGACTATGCTCTACTTCTATAAAGGAAGTAGCTAGTAAGTAGGGAAGGTCACATTTTACTTTCTCTTAAAAGATATGAGAAAAGTCAATACCATTGACATGATATGGATTTCTTTAAGTTACATCTATTCTTAAAGTATCACAGTGAATAGAACATTTGTACCTTTGTTTTCATAAACTAGAATTCATAGTAGATCGTTTTCCCATTTTGAGCTTTTCCCCCTACCACTGACTGCCATTTGCATACCATTTCATTCCTTTGGTGCTTAAAATAAATAACTAGTAACCTTGATGGGAAATGTTGCTATCTGGAAAAGCCACAAATAGACTTTAAAATTCTTTAAATTTATTTTTTAACTGGAAGAAAATTGGTTTACAGTGTTCTGTTGGTTTTTGCCATACAACAATACAAATAAGCCATAATTATACGTATATCACCTCCCCACAAACTGACTTCTCTCCCACTAGTTTCAGATTATCCCTGTAAGAAATCTATCTATAGTACTTTTTTTGGTAACAGAAAATGAATCCTAGGTAAGATATGAAATCAGATTGGCTAGATTACATTTTAAGTTTCATAAAAACCAAAGGTAGAGTCTCTTCGATTAACTAAGATTACAAGCTACTAGAGGGCAGGGATCAATGAGCAATTTATAGTTCTATTGTTTTTCTTGTTAGGATCAACTCCTAATATGATCTATTCTGTGTCTGTTTTGTAAATTTTAATTGAATTAAATTTCACCAAATGAAGGGCAGTAACATTCGTGGTCTGTAGAACTGCTTAATACATTGGGGGTGGGAAAGGAGAGAAACGAACAATAGAAAGTCCAATTAATTTCTTCCTAGTTGAACTCCTTGTGAACCGTCTATAGTTAGGAGAGCAAATTGCACTCAAAACCTCATTGTCTGGGAAAGAAGCCTTTGTTTAAAGAACTAAAGTAAATTTCAAGGCTTCAGCTCTTGAATTTAGTTCAGTGGCTTGTGGCCAAGAATTTAATGAGGGCTGAAACGACTGATATCTCCCACCATTCAACTCTACCACTGGGATTACAGTTGATGAGAGAAAGAGTTGTCTTAAAGTTCAAAACAGTTAATATATTCTGTCCATTTGCAACTTTCATCAAAATGAAGTCACCTTCATAATAATGACTTATAGCAGGATTTTGTCCTCATTTGCCATTTTTAGCTGGAATTTGAGGGAAAATAAGGGAAAATAAATCACTCTGTCCTTCTCTTTCTCCTTTTACCTTACAGTCTGAGAGCCCTCTAAACTCCAGAGTAACAAGAATGAGAGCAAAGGAGGGGAGGTCTTTTTAGAAGTTTGTGAAGTTAGAGTGGTTTTCTTTGTGGATGCTTGAAGGATAAACTCAGCATCCTTAGTCCCACTGAATATTAATGAATAATTCTGAGTGAGCCAAGCCAAGGAAAAGGATCTAAAAGGAGAAGCAAGGGCCACTTAGTTCTTCCTTGAAGGTCTCTTTCTCTCTCCTGTAAACAGTAGACTGCTTTCAGTTTTTTTGAGTATCTTTACCATTTATTGAATATCAGAAGATGAAGGCATTACTATGGTATGCCTGGGGTCTCTGAAAGAAAAATACTTGACTCTTACTCTCCATATAAAACAGAGATATATCTATATAAGGAGAAATAAGGTATCCTAGCTGCTGTGTGTGTGCGTATGTATGCGCCTCTGTGTGTATGTATATACATATGTATTTTCTTTTTGGAATCTTGAGAAATAGCTTGGAGATTACAAATTCTTACACTTCTCTCACGATCAAAAATGAATTGAACTGGAACTTCCCTGGTGGTCCAGGGGTTAAAAATCTGCCTTGCAATTCAGGAGATGCGGGTTCCTGGTCAGGGAACTAAGATCTCATATGCCACAGAGCAACTAAATCCACACACCGCAACTAAGAGTCTGTGTGCTGCAGCTACTGAAGCCCGTGGGGCGCAACTAGAGAGCCTGTGCACCGCAGCGAAACATCTCTCGTGATTCAGTGACGATCCCACATGTTGCATCCGAGACCCAGCGCAGCCAAATAAAATTGAATAGAACTGACAGCAGTCAACATTATGGAATTTTTCTTTCTTTCTTTCCTTTGTTTTTAAAGCATAAGAGCAAGCAGGATGATGCTTTCATTGCTCAGTGTCTTAGAGTCTGGATAGATTAAAATGCTGGGCACCAGAAAACAACTATGGAATAAACCTGGACCAGCATGTTGTTTGGAATCTTCTAACTTTTGCCTAGAGATGCATTTTTCATGGCTAGAACAACAGCACAAACTCTAGGCAAATGAATACCAGCTTTTAATCTAAGTTGAGCTTCTAGAGATGATGGCTCTGTTATTCACATATCTTGTACCTGAACCTGCTGCTATACAAACAACATAGTTCAGCTGAAATAGACATTTACTGTATATTATCAGGCAGGTGAATTTAATCTGAATCCCATTTCCATAATTAGGGCTATTGAGAGTGTCACTGTAATTATGGTTATTGAGAAAAAAAAAGTTCCTTTCTAATTATCATCTGAGGGGTGAGCTCTCAGTGGATTAATGATAGCATTACCCACTGCTGAACCACACTCAGGATTAAATAGATGAAACATCTGCTCCTGTGACATCTACCCAGTGCACTTTCTGGTGATATATTAAGTCACCATATACTGAATTTATCTTTAAAAAGCTATGCTGGACTCAGATGGCTAAAAAGTTTTAGTAAAAGTGGACTTAAAGTCTGAGTTAGTGGGAAAAGTCAATTTCCCACTTTATTTTGCAAGTAGAAATGGAATTCCTGTGTGTGGCACAAGGTAAATGCTAAATGTGAACTCGTATGGATTTTATTTTAACTTCAGGCATTTTTTTTTTCTTAACATTTTAAAGCAAAATTGGCTAGGATGGAGAATAGATTTTTAAGCTTCTGAATTTTCTATGTGGAAAAATATGAACTGATCTAGGGGAAAAAGGAGTTCTTTGTGGGAAGGAGGGAGCTTTTTTGTCTTTTAATCATAGACTGAGGCTGTAAAGAAGTGAGGTGAATTATCTTAGTACTCATAGATGTTGTGGGTCATATTGATCAGAATGGTACATTTTTATGGGGTAGGTCTGAGTTGGACAGCATCATTAAATTAATTATTTGTTAGCATACAAATCTATTTTAGTTAGGTAATAAAAAGCTATAAAATATTTACTATTTATTTTTAAATTACTTCATGAATGATTATGCTCTTGCCAAAAAGGCAAACTTAGACTGGAAAGAGCTGAACTTAATAAAGAAACTAGTCAACTGCCATGAGAATTTCTACCGCGTGTGTGTGTGTGCGTGTGTGTGTGTGTGTGTATGTATGGGTGGATATGGTAGAAATATATATGTATCCAGTATATAAGCATATATTATTTTAACATGTATAAATGTATATATTTAATATGACTGGCTCTAATATTCTACTGGGTATGTTCCAGTTTATGGCAAGGTAATGAGCCTGTAGAACCCTTATGGGATTTCAGGTGTTGGAAAAGTTTTCTTAGTTTTCAGTCTAACATGTAAGAAGTTTAGCTGTTATTCTGTTCTAAAAACAAAAAGTTAAATGGAAAAATCTACAGCTCTTCCTTTTTACTTTTAAAAATTAATATATAGTTGGTATAAAATATTTATTATATGTTATAAGTATACAACACAGTAGTTCACAATTTTTAATGGTTATTCTCCATTTATGGTTACTATGGAATATTGGCTGTTTTCCCTGTGTTGTACAATATATCCTTGTAGCTTATTTATTTTATACATAATAGTCTGTACCTCCTAACTTTCTAGCTCTATTTCACCCCTCCCTCTGTCCCTGTCCCCACAGGTACCATTGGTTTGTTATCTGTATCTGAGTCTACTTCCTTTTTGTTATATTCACTAGTTGTAGATTCCATGTGTGAGAATATATAGCATTTGTCTTTCTTCGACTTACTTCACTTAGCATAATACCCTTTAAGTCCATCCATGCTGTTGCAAATGGAAAACTTTCCTTCTTTGTTTATGTCTGAATAGTATTCTGTTGCATATATATATATATATATATACACACACACACACCACATATTTTTTATCCATTCATCTGTTGAGGAACACTTAGGTTGCTCGCATATCTTCCCTGTTTTAGATAATGCTGATGTGAATATTGGGTGCTGTATCTTTCAAATTAGTGTTTTTGTGTTTTTTCAATATATACCCAGCAGTGGAAATGCTGGATCATATGATAATTCTATTTTTAGCTTTTTGAGGAAACTTCATACTGTTTTCTACAGCAGCTGCACCAGTTTATACTTCCACTAGCAGTGTAACAAGAGTTCTCTTTTCTCCACATCCTCCCCAACATTTATTATTTGTAGACTTTTTGATGATGGCCATTCTGATAGATGTGAGGTGATATCTCATTGTGATTTTGATTTGCATGATTAGTGATGTTGAGCATCTTTTCACGTGCCTGTTGGCCATCTGCATTTCCTCTTTGGAAAAATGTCTATTCAGTTCTTCTGCCCATTTTAAAAATCAGGTTGTTTTTTTGATGTTGAGTTGTATGAGTTATTTATATATATTGCATGTTAATCCCATGCCAGTGATATGATTTGCAAATATTTTCTCTCATTTGGTAGGTTGTCTTTTCCTTTTGTTGATGGTCTCCTTTGCTGTGCAAAAGCTTTTAAGTTTAAGTAGATCTTATTCATTAATTTTTGCTTTTATATCCTTTCCTTTAGAATATATGTCCAAAAAAATTGCTTCATGTCAGTGTTCCGCTCATGTTTTCCTTTAGGAGGATTTTTATAGTATCTGGTTTGGCATTTAGTTTTTAAAATTCATTTCGGATTTATTTTTGTGGATGGTATTAGAGAATGTTCTATTCTTTTTTATAATTTGATTTAGTTTTGGCTGTGCTGGGTCTTTGTTGCCGTGTTGTGGTGAGCAGGAGCTACTCTCTAGTTGCAGTACACGGGCTCTCATCCGGGTGGCTTGTTGTGGAGCTCGGGCTCCAGGGCATGTGTGTTTCAATCATCACAGCACGTGAACTCAGTAGCTGCGGCTCCTGGGCTCTAGAGCATAGGCTAAATAGTGGTGGTACACAGGCTTAGTTGCTCCCCAGCACGTGGGATCTTCCAGGATCAAGGATTGAAACCATGTCTCCTGCATTGGCAGGCAGATTCTTTACCACTGAGCCAGCAAGGAAGACCTAATTTTATTCTTTTACTTATAGCTTTACAGTTTTCCCAGCACTGTTTATTGAAGAGAGTCTCTTTTCTCCATTCCTGTCATAGATTAATGGACAATACGTTCATGGGCTTGTTTCTGGGCTCTCTATTCTCTTCCATTGATCTGTTTGTCTTTTATGTTATTTATTTTTAATTGGGAGATAATTGCACCACAATATTGTATTGGCCTCTGCTATATATCAACATAAATCAGCCATAGGTATACATATGTCCTGTCCCCTCTTGAACTTCCCTCCCACCCCTCACCCCATCCCAACCCCCTAGGTTGTCATAGAGCACCTGATTTGAGCTCCCTGCATCATATGGCAGATTTCCACTGGCTATCTGTTTTGCATATGGTCATCTATATATTCCCATGCTACTCCCTCAATTCATCCTGCCCTCTCCCTCCCTCCCTCTGTGCCCGTGTCTGCAACTCTGTTCTCTATGTCTGTCTCTGTGTCTGTGCTGCCTTGCAAAGAGGTTCACCAGTACCATCTTTCTAGATTCCATACATATGTGTTAATATACAATATTTGTTTTTCTGACTTCACTCTGTATAACAACCTCAAGGTTCATCCATCTCATTAGGACTGACTCAAATGTGTTCTTTTTTATGGCTGGGAATATGTGTCTTTTTTAGTTACTGTAGCTTTGTAGGATAGTCCAAAGTCAGAGTGTGCAAGTCTTCCAGTTGTAGTCTTTCTCTCGATTGTTTTGGCTATTTGAGGTCTTTTGTGTTTTCATATAAATTTTAACACATTATTGATTATGGATTGGGGGATTTTTGCAGAAACTAATGCCTGTGGCTGTCAATTTGTTATGGGAATGAATATTGAAACACCTACCTTTGAATAAATATCAATAACTTTTTTTGCACATTTTGTGTTTATCTGAAACTTTTTACATGTCTTGCTGAAGCATTATAATATTTCATTAGAGTGTGATAGACATTATAGCAGGCACATCTGCATAAGGGAACAGAACATATATTACGAATACACTATGTTTCACTGTGTTTTCCTCTGGCACAAACTTTCTGGCACCATTTTTTTTTTTTTACTCTTGTGGGTATTATTTCCTCTAGCTGTGTTCTTTTATTTTATCTGATAGTCAAGGCAGATCTTATTGTGGTGGGCTCTTTTAGAAATGAGAAATTTCACAGTGCATCATTTGTGAAAATTTTACAGTAATAAACTTGCACTTATAACATACACAGCATTGGAACAAAAGCCTGATGGAGCAAAATGTGAATGATAATGGCAATCATAAGTTGTATAATGAACCCCTGGTCAGTTTTAAGCTCTAAAACTTCTCATGGTGATGTTATTGTGTCTGTCACTCTCTACAAACATACTGGTATGTCTGGTCAATAATGTAAAGGTAACAGAAAATGTATTAATATGTCTCTGGTCAATGATGTGTTAAAATTATTTATCCTACTTCTGGGGAAAATGCCACTGGTAGTTTGATAGGTATTGCTTTGAATCTGTAGATTGCCTTGGGTAGTATAATAATTTTAATAACACTAATTCTTCCAATCCAAGAATATAGTGTATCTTTTCATCTAATTGTGTCTTTAAATATTCGTCAGTGTTCTTGGAGGTTCTTGGTGTTCTACCACAGTGTTCTATGGTTCTTGGAGGATAGATCTTTTGGCTCCTTCAGTTCAGTTCAGGCACTCAGTCATATCTGACTCTTTAAGACCCCATGGACTGCAGCATGCCAGGCTTCCCTGTCCATCACCAACTCCTGGAGCTTGCTCAAACTCATGTCCATCAAGTCGGTGATGCCATCGACCATCTCATCCTCTGTTGTCTCCTTATCTTCCTGGTTTCAATCTTTCCCAGAATCACGGTCTTTTCCAGTGAATCAGTTCTTCACATCGGGTGGCCAAAGTATTGGAGTTTCAGCTTCAACTTAGTCCTTCCAATGAATATTCAGGACTGATTTCCTTTAGGATGAACTGATTTGATCTCCTTGCAGTCCAAGGGCCTCTCAAGAGTCTTCTCCAACACCACAGTTCAAAAGCATCAATTCTTCAGTGCTCAGCTTTCTTTATAGTCCAACTCTCACATCCATATAGTCCAACTCTCACATCCAAATCCATTTGGCTCTTTAGGTAGGTTTATTCCTAGGTATTTTATTTTTACTTTGATGGTAAATGAGATTATTTCCTTAATTTATCTTTCTGGTATTTTATCAGTGTATAGAAATGCAACAGATTTCTATATATTAATTTTGTATCCTGCAACTTTACCAAATTCATTAATGAGCTCTGGTGGCATCTTTAGGAATTTTTATGTATAGTATCATGTCATCTGCAAACAGTGAGTTTTACTTCTTCCTTTCCAATTTGAATTCCTTTTATTTCTTTCTTCTTTGATTGCCACAGTTCTTTTTTATACTTACAGCCCAACCCTTTCCAGAATTCATGTCTGTTGTCCATATAATTTTTGTACCTTTCCTATCTATTTATGCATATTACATTTCTTAACATAAGCATGCACGTGATCCTCAACTTTGGCTTCATATTGACATCTTGGGAGTCTTTAAATATTTATATATGTGTCTCACCACAAATTCTGTTTAATTAGCCTGGGGTATAGCTGTAGCATGAGAAGTGATTTTAAATCACTTCAGTTGGTATTAACTGTAACTAAGGATGAAAAGTACTGATCTGTCACATATTTTGATGAAAGATGACTGGTATGATTGGATTCCTTATAACTTACAGATGCTGAAGTTCTCAAAGGGACATAAGCTCACAATAGGAAGGATTTGAAAAAGCTTACCCTACCAGGAGACAGTGTTTCCCCCCAATATTTGTGACATTTCTTGGCATATATTCCCATTCTATACCATATAGTTAGTCATCTGTGCTATGGTCACCTTGTTCCAAACTCACTCTTCTATATTTCATTTCAGCAAATAGTAGCTCTTTCATTTCACTTGTAACAATATCTTTAGGTCTTTAATTCAAAACTATACTTCTCTGTCGGTTGTCTTGACCATCTGTCTTTGCCTGGCCTGTGTCCAGTAAGTGGTGTCCACCTCTCCTTTAAAGACTTTGCACATAGATTTTCAGGCAGTGACCTGGGGCTCTCTGAAAATCTGTCCAGTAACTAGTTTGATTTACTTATCCTTTTGCCACAAAGCTAAATCATCGAGTAGCTTCACTGACCAGGGCCTCGATACTGGAGAAGAGAATGCCGTGGATAGAACCATACAACCAATAAGAAGAAATACTGCCATTCAAATACGTTACATTAGGATTTTGATTCCCTGGTTATGATGAAATGAAATAAAGTGTATTGAGTCGGAACTGTTCTGGAACATGAAGAGGGTGTATGTCTGTTTTTGAAAACCTAGGTAATGCAAAACCCCTTTGAATTTGTCAAGATGATTGTGATGTTTACTTTTATGATAATTGACCACAGTGCCCAGAGATCTGGTCAGACATTATCCTGGATGTTTCCATGAAAAAGATGTTTCTTTTTTTTCCCTCTGCTGAGATTAATATTTAAATCAGTGGTCTTTGAGTAAAGCAGGCTATCCTTCATATGTGGGTAAGCACTTTTTTACTATGGTAGTAAACAATAAGTGGTGATATTATTTAAAAAAAAACCCAAAACTTTATCCAATTAGTTAAAGACCTTAATAGAACAAAGACTCATCTCCCCTGAACAAGAAGGAATCCTGTTAGCAGACTGTCTTTGTACTCAAACTGTAGCTCTTCCTAGTTTCCAGACTTCTGGCCAATTGTGGATTTACCATGCCTCTACAACTGTTTGAGCCAATTCCTGAAAGTCTTGCTTTCTCTCAAAGGCCAAAGCCAAAACAAATATAACAAAAGAAGTCCTTGGCGGGGGGGGGACGGGACACACGAATATTGCACTTTTGATGAAATCTGTAACATCATCTCTGTGAAATGTAAAGTACAGCCCATGTGCAACAAAGCTAACCCACTTGCCTAGTCTCCCTGTGAATGAGGGTGCCCCATAGTACTTGGTAACCCCACAAACCAGGGTAACCTTTCTGATTCTGGTCTCCAAGATAAGTAAAACATAGGGCATTTCCTTTAAGTTACTGACTTTCCAAGGAAGTCAACTTTATCCCCGGCTTTTACAATGTTTATACATGACAACCCTTTCTGATATGACTGATAATCAGGTGAGAAAACTTTCTCATCATAAAGAGACTATCTTTGATCTTATAAACTTGAAAACCTTATAAAAATTTTCCCTTTAAATATCCATTTATTTACTTAAATCTGGTCAGCTAGTTTTTCTAACGCTTGGATCACTGTAAACATTTTTGTACTAGTAAGCTTATTTTCTTTTCTCAATGTTCTTTATATGAGTGTTCCTTTCATGTTCATTACTGAACTTGATTTCTATTTCTGAAAAATCACCACCCAGTTTTATGTTAAACTGGTTAAAATGAGACAAACATATAATTTTAGATCTCATAAAATACTAAAAGATATGTTACTACTTTGTTGGCTGATGAAGTGATGATAAAACCCTTTCTGGTCTCAAGAAAAAGGGAGCTATATTTTTGATTGCTAATGATTTGCTCTAAAGGTATACTGGACCATTGGAAGAACAAGGCAAGAACAAAGTAAGAAGAATTATATTAGAGGAGAAATACAAGAAGAAAAGTGAAAGAGGAGAGTGAAAAAGTTGGCTTAAAACTCAACATTCAGAAAACTAAGATCATGGCATCTGGTCCCATCACTTCATGGCAGATAGATGGGGAAACAGTGGAAACAGTGGCTGACTTTATTTTTCTGGGCTCCAAAACCACTGCAGATGGTGACTGCAGCCATGAAATTTAAAGATGCTTGCTCTTTGGAGGAAAAGTTATGACCAACCTAGACAGCATATTAAAAAGCAGAGACATTACTTTGCCAATAAAGTAATAGTTTTGTTGTCCATTTACTCAAAACTATGGTTTTTCCAGTAGTCATGTATGGATTTGAGAGTTGGACTATAAAGAAGGCTAAGAACCAAAGAACTGATGGTTTTGAACTGTGGTGTTGGAGAAGACTCATGAGAGTCCCTTGGACTGCAAGGAGATCCAATCAGTCCATCCTAAAGGAAATCAGTCCTGAATATTCATTGGAAGGGCTGATGCTGAAGCTGAAACTCCATTCTCTGGCCACCTGATGCGAAGAACCTGCTCATTTGAAAAGACCCTGATTCTGGGAAAGATTAAAGGCAGGAGGAGAAGGGGACGACAGAGGATGAGATGGTTGGATGGCATCACTAACTCAATGGATATGAGTTTGAGTAAGCTCTGGGAGTTGGTGAAGGACAGGGAAGCCTGGCCTGCTGCAGTCCATGGGTTCGCAAACAGTCAGACATGACTGAGCAACTGAACTGAACTGACAAGAGGAAATGGGCTTTCCTGGTAGCTGAGCTGGTAAAGAATCTGCCTGTAATGCAGGAGCCCCCAGTTTGATGCCTGGGTCAGGAAGATCCCTTGTAGAAGGGATAGGTTACCCACTCCAGTTTTTTTGGGCTTCCCTGGTGGTTCAGACAGTAAAGAATCTTCCCACAATGTGGAAGACCTGGGTTCAATCCCTGGGTTGGGAAGATCCCCTGGAGGAGGGCATGGCAACCCTCTCCAGTATTCTTGCCTGGAGAATCCCATGAACAGAGGAGTCTGGTGGGCTGCAGTCCATGGGGTCACAAGGAGTCGGACACAACTGAGCGACTAAGCACAGCCCGGCACAAGGGGAACCAGGGTTTATGGAAGAGATAAGGGGAGGAAATTAAAAATGTATCCTGAGCAAAGAGAAGAGCAGGAGAAGCATTTTTGCCTTTGGGAAAGAAGAAAGTTGATGACAAAACAAGAGTCCTAGTGGCCTGAGAGGTGATATTCAGAAGTTGGCTTGAAAAGCATCTTAAGGTTAGGTCTTCTAAAAGCAGAACCTGAGAAGGGGATTCTTGTACAAATGATATTAATGAGGGAGACCTTGCACGTGAAGCATGTAAGGAAGTGAGGGAAGCCGAATAGGGGAAAGGAAGCCAAGCAAATGTGTGGGTTCAGATGAAATATAGCCTCAGATGATAGAAATGAACCTTGGAGTTTGTTGTGGCCAAAAATACCACATCCCCCTCTGGCTGTGAGCTACTGAGAGTGTTCTCTTTCCTGCCAGGCAGCTCCATTAGCATCCAGCAGCCACAGTCCAGACCTAGGAAAGGGATCTTTTTGTGACACCAGCAGAATCTGTTATAAGGAGAGAGAGAGCTTGCTCCTGGCGAAGAGTCAAATGGGTGAGTGAACCTGGAAGGAACTGCAGTGAGGGACATCAGACAAGTGCGTAGGACTGTATAGAAGCTAGGTCTTCATTTGCAGACCACGTGACTTTTACTTGATGTACCTCCTGTTCTCTGCATCGAGGACTTTTTTCAGTTGCTCCCAAACTGTCTGGTAGGGCTGCATTCAGCTGCATTTAGAGCTTTGCCTGTTGGTGAACCAGCAGGGCACATAGTCTCTCCCATGAGTAGGCTCAGTTCTCATCACATTGCCCAGTTGTTGATTTTCCTTAATGTCTAAGAGAAATGGGCAATTGATAACTTATGCTTGTAAGTGGGAGAAGGGGTGCTGAATTAAAGGAGTTTGGATGACCTTGACATTGGAGAATGATTGACATCTACCTTAGGTTATTAACAGCTGGTCACACAGCTCACTCGTCTAGAAATGCAGTGCCTCTGGTAAACAGAGTGGGGGAACACAGCTTATGCCTGAGGCCCTAGGAGGTCTCTTTTTCTCACATTTAATTTAAGTCCTGGAGCCCACACACTGGGATTTATTGCTTAGAATGTCAGATACTTAAAACTAGGTTGAAGAAGAGATGCTAATAAGTTTGCTAAGCAGCTTCAGGCTGCTAACAGCAGGCCTGTCTTACCACCCCTCACAGATGGAATAGGAGAAGAGACCTATCTTCCACCACTGCTGAGAAGGGAGACAGGCTTAGATGAAGCTTTCTCCTCCCAGTGGACCAACACACAAACGGGAGGAGAGAGACAAAGTCATTTCCTACTCTGGTCATGAGGTAATGTAACAAATTCAACTCAGTGACCTACTGTTGGTAATCAGATTTCTCTTTTTCTATGATGTTAGTAAAGATGGCAAGATAATCTTGGAAATAGAGGTCACACAGACTGATTGGTAGGAAATCTATTTTCTGGTCTGGGTTTTGTCTTCACGTGACCTTAAGGAAGTCACTAAACTTGTTCATGCTTCTGCTGCTCTGTCATAACTTTGTGACCATTTGCTCATGTCTTTCTAAAGAAGGTATCAGATATGACTATTTTACAGTTCAACTGTTTTGCCAATGAGAAATGAGCTTGGAGTAAGCTTAGAACAAACCATTCTGATGGCACCAGTCAAGATGTTGTCATAATGTAGAGCTGCCCTTAGAAACAGTGAGATAGGGGCTTTGTTAAACTGCTTAATTGGTCAATCTTGTAAATAAATTCAGTTCATTGGGAAAAGAAAATAATTACCTAAGTTACTATTATGGGGCTTCCCAGGTGGCTCAGTGGTAAAGAACCCACCTGCAATGTGGGAGACATGGATTTGATCCCTGGGTCAGGAAGATCCTCTGGAGAAGGAAATGGCAACCCACTCCAGTATTCTTGCCTGGAGACTTCAATGGACAGAGAAGCCTGGTGGGCTACAGTCCATGGGGTCACAAAAGAGTCAGACACAATGTAACGATTAAACAAGAAGAAGTTACTATCATATAGACAAGTATGTCTCAAAATTACTTTTTATTAGTTTTAAAATTTTTTACTGATTTTGTTTGCATCAAATAAACGTTTCAGAAAATATTTCAAAATGTATTTTTATAATTTAATTTTTACCTCTTCATTTACAAGTAGTCAAATGTCTAAAGAAATTGTATCTCTGCTTCATATATGGATCTGGAAGATCCCCTGGAAAAGGGGCAGGCTATCTACTCCAGTATTCTTGGGCTTCCCCGGTGGCTCAGTTGATAAAGAATCTGCCTGCAATGCAGGAGACCTGGGTTTGATCCTTGGGTTGGGAAGATCCCCTGGAGGAGGGTATGGCAACCCACTCCAGTATTCTTGCCTGGAGAATCCCCATGGACAGAGGAGCCTGGCAGCCTGCACTCCATGTGGTCACAAAGAGTCAGACACGACTGAGCGACTAAGCACACAGCACATACTTAATAATAGCAATTATAATACTATGAATTTCCAAATTGCATTATTATTTAATTTATTCTCAGAACTTTACTTTTTAAAAGATCATATAGGCAGGTAGGTATGTGCTTTCAGAGACATGAAATGATAAAGCCCTAGGGATATGTACTAATATTTGCTCTCAAATTGTCTCAATACTTAATATAAATTGCATAAACTGTATTTTGCCTTTTTTTTGGTTCTTTTCATTAATCTACCACCTTTCTAGAAATATCAAGGGAATATGAACATGAGAAAATATAAGCAAAGTCTCCAGTTCATTTACCAGTTGTTTTGGATTTCGTTATTAAATTTTTTTCTCTTAGACTATTGCTGTTTTTCTTAACTTTCTTGAGAGTTTTTCTCTTTGGTTTTGGCTTTTGTCTTCAAACAGTCTTATGAGGTAGATTAGGAAAGATGATCTCAATGCCATACATGTATAGCTGTGAAGCATTTCTCAGTTTACTAATTTATATTTATATTTAAGAGCTGAGCCACAAGCAAAGTCCAAGAATACTGGAGTGGGTATCCTATCCCATCTCCAGCGGATCTTCCTGACCCAGGAATCGAACCGGGGTCTCCTGAGTTGCAGGTGGATTCTTTACTTACTGAGCTATCAGGGAAGCCCCAGTTTGTATTTAAGATCTCATTGAAACTTCCAGGAAATCTGTGAATTTGGTTTGTTGTTGTTAAGTTGCTAAGTCATGTCTGACTCTTTACGACCCCATGGACTGTAGCACCCCAAGCTTCTCTGTCCTTCACCATCTCCCAGAGGTTGCTCACACTCATGTCTATCGAGTCAGTGATTCCATCCAACCATCTCATACTCTGTTGCCCCCTTTTCCTCCTGGGCTCGATCTTTCCTAGCATCAAGGTCTTTTCCAGTGAGTCGGTTCTTCACATCATGTGGCCAAAGTATTAGAGCTTCAGCTTTAGCATCAGTCCTTTCAATGAGTATTCGGGGTTGGTTTCTTTTAGGATTGACTGGTATGATCTCCTTGCTGTCCAAGAGACTCTCAAGAGTCTCCTCCAGCACCATGATTCAAAAGCATCAATTCTTTGGCACTCAGCCTTCTTTATGGTCTATCTCTCACACCTGTACATGACTACTGGAAAAAGCATTGCTTTGACTATGCAAACCTTTTCGGCAAAGTGATGTCTCTGCTTTTAAATACGCTGTGTAGGTTTGTCATATTTTCCCTCCCAAGGAGCAAGCGTCCTTTAATTTCAAGACTGCAGTTACTGTCCACAGTAGTTCTAGCATGAAAGTGAAGTTGCTCAGTGGTGTCCAACTCTTTGCAACCCCGTGGACTGTAGCCCACCAGGCTCCTCCGTCCAAGGAATTCTCCAGGCAAGAATACTGGGGTGGGTTGCCATTTCCTTCTCCAGGGGATCTTCCCTACCCAGGGATTGAACCCAGGTCTCCCACATTGCAGGCAGATGCTTTACCCTCTGAACCACCAGTATTTTTGGTAGCATAAAAATTTATTATTCTATATCTAAATACAAAAGACAAAGTACAGTATTGACTAGTCCATAGAGATCAACTCATAGAGATAACTTTAGAGAGTAACACATAATGAATGCCTACTAATGCCTACAGTTTACTTGAGAGTCCATTTTGCCAGTTTGCTCTGCTTTTTTCCCATTTTCGAGTTACTTTCCCATTTATTTAAAATTTTTTTCTTTATTAGGTAATACTTGGTACTTACAAAGCAGCAGTATGAAATATTCATGATTATGATGCATAATAAAGTGAACACCATGAACTCAGCTCCTGTATAAGCCCTTGAACAACACAGATGGAGTTTCTCTATTTATGTGGTACTCTTAACCTCTGCACCCCACCCGCCTCCCATCTAGAGATAATAATTATTTTAGATTTTCTGGTATTTCTCTTTTTAGTTTAAAATCACCTGTGTAGGTATTCATCAGTAATACATTGTTTAGTTTTCCTTCACAAAAATGATAACACAAATTATAATCTTATATGATTTGTTCTTTTCATTAAGTTTTATGTTTAAAGATGCATTTCTGAAGTTTCACTTGATATAGTTTATTAATTTTTTTTTTAGCACAATGAGACTACTACACACAGGTTTAAACAGACAGGAAATGTGGACTCACAGCAAAACAAAACAACAGGAGAGGTGGGTGTGGGGGGTATCAGGACTGAAGAGCGGGGATTGAGGGCAAGGAAAGAGAAGGAGGTTTTTCTTTCTTCTTCCTATTTCTTTAAAACACCAGCAAAAGAAAACACACACAACCAGTGTTTGTTCCCAAGTAGAATCATAAGTAGGGCAGAACCGAACACCCTGTTCTCTCTTCCAAAGACACTTTGGACATTTCTGTGAATTTTCTTATTTAATCATTTGTTTATCCATATCCTTGTCAGTGAGCACTTGGAACAGTGGACATTTTTCCTGTGTATGAACAAAGATGTTATGAACTTATGCTTGCATGCAAGGAGTTCTCTGTAATTTTTCTAAGAGCACTATCATGTAATATGCATATATTCACCTTCGCAGGTCATGGCATAGTGCTTTCCCAAGCAATTGTTACAATTCACATGCCTACCAGAAGTGTCAGAGAGTTGATCAACATCACTGTCACCTTTTGATATCACCACACTTTAACTCCCCCCTTTTTTTTTCTGTCTTGTGGGTTTATATGGTGTGTTGTCTTGGGGTTTAAGTCTTCCCTTCAATAGAAATAGGTTTCATTTCTTTTGAAGTCCTTGCTCCCAGCCCGAAGTTGCCAGCTCTCCTAGTTTTGTTAAGTAATTGGAGGCCAGTTCACCATGAGAACTCTGGAAGTTGCTGCCTTACAAGGGGAAACTTGGAGCTGTCCCAGATTCCTCATGAATACACTGGGCCTTCCTCTGTGCAGAGGGAGAGGACGCAACTCCTCAGTCTCAGGACTCTTTCTGGGTTTTCTGAATGCAGAGGGCCCTGCCTATAGATAGTACCAACAAGAAGATAAGTGACATAGATTCAGTTTTTCTCCTTTTTGATCTACAGCAAACTTGCCTGCTCTGCTAAGGATACTACAGCTTGAAGCTGCATAGTTGCATACATTGAGGGACAGAGTCAGGAATTCAGAGGAGGTGGAACATGAATGATGGATCTTCTGTAGCAGCAGGGTTAAATCTGCTGCTCATCACAGGGGGCCTCTTTAAGAGGCGGAGACAGGAAAATTGAGCTTGGAGTAAGGAAGCATGTGATGGAAATGTGGGTATCTTCAAAGGAATGTGAAAAGTTAAGGATTATTCACGCTGTATGTGGAGATTTCCCTGGTGGTCCAGTGGTTAAGAATTCACCTTGCAATGCAGGGGACCCAGGTTCGATCCCTAGGGCTGCTTAGCCTGTGGGGCAACTAGAGAGTCTCTGCGCCACGTGATGCACTGAAGATCCTGTATGCCACAACTAGGAGCAACACAGCTGAAATGAAAAATCAATCAATTTCTAAAGAAGGTGTGTGTGAACTCCATTCTGACGTCTGCCTTTTCAGTAGCAATACTTTCCTAGACACAAACAAGACCTGCTCATTTCCAGTAGATAGTCTCAGCCCTAGTGAATATCAGTAGATCTTAGGCCTTGAAAGATAAGTGACTTGCTCAGGATCACCCAACTACTTAGCAGCAGACCTGGCCTCGAGTCCCAGGATGCCCCAGCACTCATCCCATGGACACTCTTTCCCAATACAAGTGGTATTGCTTCTTCCACTCTGCTCTCCAGTTTTCTTTCAGCTGGTAAAATTCACACCTTATAGTATGCAAATTTCCAAGAAAGAAAATATGTCTTATTTTCTGTTAGAAAAAAATGTCAAAATTTATATTGAAACTCTTACAACCAAGGGAAAAAAGTTGGCCTCTGTCTTTCTCAGAGGAAAACTGTAACAGGGATTTCTATGAATGTGGTTTACGAGGCTGTTTGTATGCTAAGACACTTCAGTCATTTCTGACTCTTTGAGGCCCTGTGGACTATAGCCTGATAGGCTCCTTGGAATTTTCCAGGCAAGAATACTGAACGGGTTGCCATGCCCTCTTGCAAAGAATCTTCATGACCCAGAGATTGAACTTGCATTTCTCACATCTCCTCTATTGACAGGCAGGTTTTTTAGATTTATTAGGATAGGCTCCCAGATAAAGACTGACTAAAGTCATGGGGAAAGTGTCAGGGAAAGAAAGAAGGCCACTCAAAGAAGGCCCACAGAGAAGGACTGGTCCAGTGTCCTGGGGGATTTTGAAGACAGTGGAGGTCACACCTCAGCATTGTCTCCAGGTGGGAGAAAAGCTGCCGGAGCATTTATCTACACTTATATGTCAGTCTTTGGTTTAGAGCTATCTCTAAGGGGGAGGGAAGTGAATCCCCAGGTGCCTTGAGCTTTTCTTACATATAAAGCAAAGCAGATTTGAGCAGCCTGAAGGAAGCCCAGCAAAAATTCAGAGCTGACTACTGGAATTGAAAAGTACATAAGTAGGTGGTTGCATCAACTTGGTAAAAGGATCCAAGGAGATATGACAGCACTGACAGCTTCTGCTACTGCCTTTAAGCTAGGTCTACCCTGTAATGAAATCCTCTGGAGCAGGCATGGGGTAGTGAAACTCTTGCTACATAAAGAATATATTTCCTAAGGCTGTCTCACACTTGGCAGATAGAAAACTAATTCATATGATTCCTTGGAGGATGATTTGTCAATATTTCTCATCTTAAACTTAGAACTTTTCCAATAGAAATAGTAGGTATTACTTATTAAGTGCTTCTCCTATTGCAGATGTCTTGCTATGTACTTGGATTATCTCATCTAAACCTCCCAACAATCTAACAGAATATACCATGACTATACCCATTTTATAGATGAGGAAACTGAGTTTATTGAGTTTATTGAGTTTATTGAGTTACCCAAGTGGTGTAGGTGGTGTAACTAGAATTGGAACCAGATCTGCTTGACTTCAGATATTGCACTTGATTCCAGCACCATTAATGTGAAATGGTTAAAGATAGGTGCAAAATTTCACCCACAGTAATGCCTTTACAATATTGTTTTTAGTTTTTAAAATTGGAAACAATATGCATGTTCAAAAATTGAGATCTGGTTTGAAGAATTTGTGTTAGGATGATTTTTGAATATTAGAATATTATCCTAGGATATCATTAGGACAATAATGATGGGATAATTGTTAACACTTAAAAGTCTTGTTGAAAATCTGTATTTTTTTTTGACATGTAAAGATGTTCAATACATAACATTAAATTTTTAAAATCAGGTTCAAAACAGCTGTAGACTAGGTTTCCATTTTTGTAAAAACAAAACAAACAAACAAAAAACCCCTCCAAAATCTCATAAACAAAAAACCCAAAACTACATATGAGCAGTCAGTAGGCTAGACCCAGCCCTAGACGATATTGCTGCCTGTCCTTTGAAAGGTCTATGAAACCCACTCATCTCTTATTCATTTTGGAGGTGTCCCCTCAAAATTTTGTTTTGTCATTTGTTGAAATTAACAGTGCCAATGCAAGAGGAGGGCCTTCCTAAAGTCATCTTCTTTCATATTTCCTTCCTTTTGGGGGTCTGTGAACTGTGATCCTGGTATCACCTGCTTGGAATATTCTGTCACAGCCATGTGGTTAGTGCCTATCCCAGTCTCAGCATCATTTCTCCATGGAAGCCTTGCTTTGCTGCACTGGATCCAGTTCTTGTTTTATTTTCTTCTAGAAGCACATCTTACTTTGCAGCCTGAAACACAATGACAGGTTCACTTGTGTGACTATCTTATTAATGCCCATCTGTCTCTCTGGGTGGTAACATCTATGCTCTCAAGGACCATACTCTTCATTATAGCTTCAAAGGGAAATATGAGGGGAGCACAGCAGTTGTACACTAAGTATGTTTGAATAAGGGGTCAGTTATGGGAAGGAATGAAGTTTGGGGGCATTTGCATCCTAGTCCAGTGGGAGAGGGGTGAGAGAGGAGAAGGAGTCATTTTTTCAGACCACCCTGATTAAAACAGCAGTGGACTAGCAATTCGGGGGAACCTAACCTTTTCTGTCAATCTACTCATCTGCATCTGTAGCTCTGATCCATTAAATCCTTTTCACAAAAGTCAGTTGGCACAAAGTTTAGAGGTAATGCTGAGTGAGACCATCATTTTTTTTTCTCTTTCCAAGTTTTACCTCACATTTCTTCTATTAATCATCTTCTTGCTTCACTTCATTACTCACCTATGTCTCCTTTCTTCTCTTTCTTTATTCTCCCCTTTCCCAACTTTTGAAAATTCATTTATCCAACAAGCATTATTGAGTGTACACTGTATATTAAGCACAGTGCTGCATGTTGGACATGGACATGAAGCCAGTAGAGTTTTTATCTGTGTATTCGGTCATTTCAGTTCAGTCATGTCAGTCATGTCCAACTCTTTGTGACCCCTGTTCTTCACTGTCTCCTGGAGTTTGCTCAAACTCAAGTCCATCGAGTCGGTGATGCCATCTACCTATCTTGTCCTCTATCGCCCCCTTCTCCTCCTGGTCTTAATCTTTCCCAGCATCAGAGTCTTTTCCAGTGAGTCAGCTATTCCCATCAGGTGGCCAGTGTACTGGATCTTGTTTCAGCATCAGTCCTTCCAATGACTATTCAGGGTTGATTTCCTTTAGGATTGACTGGTATGATCTCCTTGCTGTCCAAGGAACTCTCAAGAGAGTCTTCTCCAACATCACAATTTGAAAGCATTAATTCTTCAGCGCTCAGCCTTCTTTGTGGTCCAACTGTCACATCCATCCATGACTCTTGGAAAAAGCATAGCTCTGACCATAGAGACCTTTGCCAGCAAAGTGGTGTCTCTGCTTTTTAATATGCTGTCTAGGTTGGTCATAGCTTTACTTCTAAGGAGCAAGTGTCTTTTAATTTCATGGCTATACAATCTGCAGTGATTTTGGGGCCCAAGAAAATAAAGTCTGTCACTTTTTCCATTTTTTTCTCCATCTATTTGGCATGAAGTGATTGGACCAGATGCCATGATCTTAGTTTTTTGAATCTGTGTATTAGGAGGAGACAAATGTAAGTAGAAATTTGAGATAAGATTTGTGCTGTATCAGAAGTGAAGAGAGAGCTGGTGCCACACAGAAAGGAAAAGTCAATTATACCTGTTTGGGGGAGCAAAGATTTGAAAATATGTTCATAGAGGAAATGATTGAATCTTCTTTTTTTAGCCTCAAGTAGACCTCTCAAAGGGCTACCCAACTCTTCTTTTCCAGCATTTCTTCTCACCCTTAATAAAATATGTGGACCCCAGACACTGTGCTCGGCATTAGACCAAATGCTAGATAAGAAAGTCATTTACGGATCTGTGTACATGGTATGTTCTAGAACATTTGGACCACAGAAGAGATGTGGCTGACTGGAGAGACTCAGAGTGAGATTTTCCCAAGGGTGTTTACCAAGTGTAAGGGGAGGGTGAGGTATGTCATGTGCTGTCATGTATGCCCACTTTAAAGTGATTTTTAGGCTACCATAATAACAATAACAACTAAGATCTTTAAAATCTGTGAAGGGCCTTATGGTATGCAACGCTTCACAAATGTAACTTCAGAAATAACAGGATATTTGGGGGAAGATATCCAGAAGATGTTTGTTTTTGTTACTTTTATCTCTGCTACTAAAATATATGGCTATTGAGCATAAGGTGCTCAGTGTCTCCACGTGTGTTTCTTGAGCATTTTGTTTAATGGGGAGGGGGAACCTGATAACTGTGCAGTGTTGAGGAAATCACCTTGGATAGCATCACTTACTGTTCCTGCACTTGGCTGGTGAACAGTGATGTCATCCATCACTTCGGGTGCAACTCACACATCCATCCCTAGGTTCTATACAGGGCAGGAGAGGGGTAAATGGAACTTTTACAGAGAACTTGGTGTTGCTCCAATAAGTTATAAATGTGAGTGAGTAGGAGGCTCTGAAGGCTGGTGTTCAGAAGAGTATCATAAATCAAAATTTCTTCAGCTTTGAAAAGTTGTCTGGAGGAAATATATAATACAATTCATCTTTATTCATTTTTTTTAAAGGACAGAGGGGGCAGCAGCAATTTATAGAAGTCACAGATATCATTTTGCTCTTGTCTACCGTTTTGGGATATGTTCAGATTCTGCTGGTGTCATAGTTCAGTAATTCTTGGAGAAGATCCAGGAAAGCCCGGGAGAATGACAAAACCACATTTGTCTTGAAGATGAAAATAGAAATGATAGAATCAAAATTGAGCTGCAGGGATAAAATTCATCTTGAGAAAGTTATGCACAGGTACCTGGCCCATTAATAGGATGCTCTTTGGGATAAAATTGGTTTTAGGAAGCATTTAATGATTTAATTAAAAATTAATATTTGACCTAGTCAGACAAAAATGGTGGTGTATTTGTGGTGCACCCATGCCATTTGAAAACTGGTTTGTTGACTTGGGCTTCTGTTTTCTCATGAATTATTATCTGTTTACTCTGTTTTTTTCCTTCCTACCTTATATGGTCCTCCTTGGTATATCCTAAGTCAATTAAAATGTGTTCATACTGTCAGTATCTATACAGGTATTTGTGACCTTTCCATGTTAAAGAACTAAGGGAAGAGTGGGAAGAACATTTCCCTGGATGTTAGGAACCCTAGATTCTAGGTCCTGTTGCACCCCTAATAAGCTCTGTGACCTTGGGTAAGTCACATAATTTTATTAACCTTCAGTTTTCTGAAATGAAGTAAGACCATATGATTTTGAAAGTCCCTTCTATCTCTAAAGTCATGTTATACTGTCAGCCCTCATTTTTACCAATTTGGAGGAGTAATGAGCTGCTTCTATGACATAGTAGATTAGTCCTCACTGTTTCTACCTAATTGTCATGAGGAGGGACAGAAACTGGGGTAAGAGGCAGGAATGCAGCTGAGGGAGCTGCCAGTGGGCACAGGTCAATAGCTCTCTGTACTCCGGCTGCCTTCCAGTTGTATATTAGCCCCAGTGCCCAGATGCTCTTGACCATTTGTAGAGGTGGCATCTAACCTTGGAATGTAGCATCTTTCCTTGATGCCTTTGGGCTGTTACCTGAAGACCCTTTTCAAATATATAGATTCCAGAATTTGATTTTGGGATTTGCTTTGATTTGCTACTATGGACAAGGAGTAAGTTCTTTAAGGGTGCCTTAACTGTTACCCATTGCAGAGTTATGAATTCAGAGTTGGTGTTATGAACATCTTTTGCAGTCTACAGAAGCCTCTGGGACCACATGTGAGGGTAATGTTTTTAAATACATGAAATATATAGGATTACAAATAAGCTGATTGAACTGAAATATAGTTCTGTTCATAAACCCGAGGTTCAGACCACTCTGAGTATCATTTTCCACCAAGACTGTAAACTTCCCAATAGCAGGGACTGTGTCTCTTTTTCACTGATATGCCCTAGGCGCCCAGCACAGTGGATGGTTCAGACAGGACACTCTAGAGATGCATCCCTGTTCATGTAACCATGCTGTTTTGATCCTGTCCCTTCTTTTAAAGTTCCTTGGAGACAGGGGCTTCCCAGGTGGCTCGGTAGTAAAGAATCTGCCTGCCCAGTGTAGGAGATGTAAGAGACACGGTTTCGATCCCTGGGTCAGGAAGATACCCTGGAAGAGGAAATGGCAATCCACTCCAGTATTCTTGCCTGGGAAATCCCATGGACAGAGGAGCCTGGCGGGCTACAGTCCATGAGGTTGCAAAGAGTCAGACATGGCTTAGTGACTAAACAACAATAGCTGGGATTAGGAAAGCCGGCTGTGCCTGACAACTGAAGCTAACATTCTCTCTTACTTGACTTTTGTGTCTTTCTATCATCGCAAGATGAAATTGACTTTTTTCTTTTCAAATGGAACTGGGTGATAATATTACTTTTGTATATTTGAAATGTACCTTTAGGGAGCTAATAAATAAATGTGAGTGAAAGAAATGCCCATTAGGCGTTAATCTGGTAATGACTCCAATATTTTTCTTAAATGTTTATTTCTCTCCACACACACTTCCCTCTGATTTCTGTTGTGTTTTAAAGTTCTTTATAGTAGGAGTACACGAGCTGAATGAAATAATAAGTGGTACTTTGCTGAGGATTTCAATACTTTATTGCTTGATTAGGACCAGTATTTCTTTTTGTCAGAAAGACAAAGACTGACAAAGCATAGTCACTAATATTTATAGAGCATTTTGATAATTGTCAGGGTTGGGAAAAAAGACAGGCATTTGATTAGGTCTCCTAAGTCTTAAAAGTAGCAAATGCTCTCAAGTTGACTTGAGGCTGTTAATTTCACAGAGTTTCTAGAACTGAAAAGAGCTTGAATGATAGTGTAATCGGCCTTGATGGTATAATCCAATTTCCACACGTTACAATGCTCATAGATTCTCTATGGCTTAAAATTATTCTATTAGTTCTGGTTATTACTCATTCACTCATTGCTTATTTGTTCATTTATTTATTCATCATTTGATCAATGAGGCAGTGTACTGTAGTGGATAATAGCATATGCTCAGGGTGAAATCCTGGTTTCTTCATTATTAACTGTGTGACCTTACTGTCCAAGTTTCAGTGTCCTAATCTTTAAGATGGGGCCAATGAAACTGCCTATTTCACAAATTTTTAAAAAGTGATTAAGTGAGATAGAATATATAAAAATCTTAAAAGAGTGCCTGATGCATATAAAGGGCTCAATAAATGTCAGCTCCTCTTAAAAATACCCCATAAGGTTGTTAAGAGGATTAAATAGATGATGAATATAAACTTCAGCTAAGTTCCTGGCACACAGAATCCTTCAATAAAGGTAAGTAATATTATTAGGAGATTATATGTATATAGGTAGGCTCTGGGGACAATAAGATGTGTAAGTAACTGAGATTTCTTTTTTTAAAGACTTTTTAAATATTTTTCTCAGAAATGAGAAGTAAATTAGATGAGAGGAACACAACTTAGATTTCCTTCAGGTGTGAAAAGCAGCTAGAAAATACTCAATAGGAAAAGAAACAGAAGAGTTCAGAGCCCATTGCAATTTTTTTTCAGATCCACTGTTCTGTAATTTGCCCCATAGAAGGTAAAGGAATGAACTCATCTTAATTTAGAAAATTCAGACTAGGGAAAAGAAAATGAGAAAGGAGACTGAGTAGAGATGGAGAAAAAGTCTTTGAACAGAGACTTGAAAAAAATATTTCTTTCAGAAATGTGAATACCTAGAGGCAGATTGACTTGAACCTTATATTAATGAACAGTGTCACTAAAGAGGTATGTTGCTGTATTAGTCGCTAAGTCGTGTCCAACTCTTTTGCACCCATGGGCTGTAGCCTGCCAGACTCTTCTGTCTGTGGGGATTCTCCAGGTGAGAATACTGGAGTGGATTGCCATGCCCTCCTCCGGGGGATCTTCCAAACCCAGGGATGGAACCCAGGTCTTCTGCATTGCAGGCAGATCCTTTACTTTCTGAGCCACCAGGGAAGCCCCCCCAACCCCCCGCCTTGGTAGGTGGATTCTTTACCACTGAACCACCTGGAAAGTCCACCAAATGCTGCCAATGTCCCTAGAACTAGGAAGAGGGAGTACTTGTTGAAATCTCATGGAGGTAAATTTAAGGAAGTTAAGAGGGTGACTTCCATACTTAAATGATAACATGCTATAGATTTCATCACTTCAAGAAGTGGTACAGTTATAAAAGATTCTGGGGAGATGATGAGAATGACGTAAGTGCTTTTTTTAGATAGCTGGATAAAGGGTAACATCATGGAGGAAAGTCATGTTCTCATAGGGTTTCCTGTGGGACCTTTGGTAGCAAAGTCTACATTAAATGGACTGAAATTCTAATCCAGTATGACCTTGCTTGTGCTCCTGTGATTTTTTTCCTGCTCCTGGGTGGGTAGGTCTTTGGTTACTCATTTACTAAACCTGTGAGCTTTTATTACAATTTGGAAAACTTAGAAAGAAGAAAATTCTACAGCATTCTCCACTTCAACAATTCATGGAGATTCATGTTTAGGATAAATTTAAAATCATCACAACGCAGCTGAGGCCATATTTTGCTTCTGTCTTAGAGGATGTTTAATTCAATTGCTTTTTCTAGTTAACTAATAACCTTAATGAACAAAGAAACCATAAATAATTGGGTTTCTCTAGTCTTTTTGCAGAGATGTTATTCTTCATCCCTAGTTGTTATTATCTAGGTAACTGTCAAAATTTTCAGTAGTTCTTAAAATCATGGAACATTCCATAGAGGTCTGACCTATAGGTTTACATGATTATTAAATCTTGCAAAGAAACATGTATTATTCTACTTATCTCCTGAATCACTAACCATTTATCTATAAGAATCTTTATCCTCCCAGATATGTATCTTTTTGCATACATTTTTATACTTTGAACCAATTCATTACTTAAAACTTACCTTTGTTTATCTTTAGTTTTACCATTAATTTACCCATATCACTGCAGATTTTTTTAAAAAAGTATAGTTGCCTTACAATATCATACTAGTTTCAGGTGTATAGTGATTTTCATAGTGATTTTATATTTTAATAGATTACACACCATACAAAGTTGCTATAAAATATTGATTATATTCTGTGTGTGGTACATTATATTGCTGTTACTTATTTTATAGCTAGCAATTTGTACCTCTTAATCACCTTCACCCCATACCCTCTCCCTTCTAGTAACTACTAGTTTGTTCTCTGTGAGTCTTTTCCTGTTTTTAGATCTTTTTCTTAAGATTCCATGTATAAGTGAAAAATACAGTATTTGTCTTTTTCTGTCTGGTTTATTTCACTAGGCATAATACCCTCCAGCAAACATATTGTTATAAATGGCGAGATTTCATTCTTTTTCTTGCAGCTAATTAATCCATTTTGTGTGTGTGTGTGTATCTCATATTTTTTATCCATTCATCCTTTAAGGGACACTTAGGTTGCTTCCATATGTTGGCAATCATAAATAATGATGCTATAAACATTGGAGTGCATAGATCTTTCTGAATTAATGTTTTTGTTTTCTTCAGATAAATAATCAGAAGTAAAATGCTGGATGTTTTGATTTTTTGTGGATGCTCCATAATTTCTATAGTGGCTGTACCAATTTACATTCCAGCCAAAGATGTAATAGGGTTCCCTTTTCACCCTCTCCTCACCAACACTTGTTAAATCTTACCTTTTTTGATGACAGCCATTCTGGCAGGTGTGAGGGGATCTCTCACTGTGGTTTTGATTTGCATATCCCTAATGATCAGTGATGCCCAGCATCTTTTCGTCTGCCATTGCACCTCATTTTATGTTTTCCTGTATAAATATTGGTATGTACTTCATTTAGCTATTTCAGTATACTTCTCACTACCATGATGTCTTTGTTTAGTATTGGGTTTCTCCCTGAGAAATAAGGTGGAGGAGCATGTTTGCTTTCCCCCTATCTTTCAATATCCTCAGTATGGCTTTCTAGTGTTTTGTAGCCTGTTTGTGTGATCACTAATTGGCAGGATCTGCAGCGCTTATTCTAGAAATTCATTTTTCTGAGTGGATTTTCTGCTGTGGCTCTTTACTATTCTTTGCATGAACTGTTTACATCTAAGGAAATTACTTCTAAGTACTATTCATTCAGAACTTTCACAGACTGAATTCTCGAAACTTTTATGCAGGGGAGGGAGTTTTAAGATATTTTAAGTTTCCTTATAATCTAGCATTGTTAAAGTAACAAAGATGACAAAATAGACTGTCCATGTAGATTTCCCTTTGTGTCAAAAGAAAAAAAAGATACAAAAATAGCTCCTATTTTCCACATTTCTAACCAATTTTATATTTTAATTTGTCAACCTTTGACTGGGGCTTACATGGAATGTCTTAGGCAGGGCAAGCACCTTTATAATATTATTTGTTGAGATTCTTCTCAGAGGCTGACATCTGATGTTTATGTTTCCCAATAAGGTGTTTATATATGTAGAATAAGCAAACACAAAGTGGGTAATATGTGGGCCCAAAATGCTGCCCACATTTGTTTCTGGCATGAGCCCATTTACTTGAAATTATCAAAAGTACAATTATTAGAAAAATATTCTCATGAAGTTGATTAAAGTTCAGGTGACAATTAACATTCAATAACATTAGACTGGTTTAAAATGAAGTCTGGCCACCAACTGTTGGTCCAGGTTCCCAACTTTCTTTGAAAATGCCTCTATTCGTTTCTTACTCTTTTATTCATTCACTAAATACTTAACTATGTGCCTGATATGTGCCTTGGCTCTGTAATTCCTGCCCAAATTAAAAAAAGATAAAATTTATACCACCACTTTAAACAGACACTGAGAGTCAATCTGCCGGCAGAAAATGGAAGAATTTCCATTATTTGGAAGGATGATAAATTGCATGCAGACAAACAGTAGTCTATACCTGCCCAAACCTCTAAATTAAAACAGCCTTGTCAACCTGAAATCATTTTGGAAGCTATTTATTTTTCACTCTATGTTGCCTTTGGGTCAGGCTTAAGCTGTCCTCAAACTGGACAGCTGCCCATCATCATCAGTAAGCTACTTGCTGAGTCAGAGATCAAGTGCAGCTTAGGGGAGCCTGTGAAGCGATGGTCCTCCCAGTAAGGGGCTGTAGGCAGTGTCATAGAACAGAAGAATCTCTGTGATGTTACTCACTAGAGATGATGACTTTGAATGCACTCCAGTTGGATCAGTGAATCAAAGGACCCCACAGTGGACTGGAGGGGCTTTCTCTCCTGCAGGGAGGCTTTGGGTGAATGTGCCGTGGGTACTGGAGGCTGGCCTGGGAGCCTCAATGGACATTCTGTTTGACTTTGTACTTACAAACTTGTCCGATTTCCTTTTTAATTGTTTAGTCATAGTAAACATAGTTGTTTTATAATCTGTTTCTGATCATTCTAGTTATGTGGTGTCTGTGTCTGTTTGTGTTTTATATGTTCATTTTTATGTGGTATCTTTTTTTTTTAACATGGTTTCTCTTCTTAATTGAATGAAAGATTATTTAAATTGTAGAGTGCTTTACAATTTTCAAAAATTTTACACATATGATTTCATGTAATTCCATAATAACCCTTTTCCCCCACCTGTATATTGCCCCCTGCCCTCCTCCTACTGCATCCATGAGTCTGCTGCTTTTTTTTTGTTATGTTCACTAGTTTCACAGCCTTGACTTTTGTAAACCACTTCTTTTAATGTTAATGATAACATTACTTGGGCTAAGTTGGCTATACCTGGACTAAGCTGTGCTACCTTCTCCACAATGAGAGAGTTACAGAAGGATTTTTCTTTAAGAATTTTTTACCCTTACAATATTGTACAAAATTTTACAATATTGTGAAAGGGGTTTGATTAACAGCGGATTTTAAAAAGTAAATAAATCTTTCACCAACAGGATAGAACACTAAACATGCACTAAAAATTATGTTTGAAGAATGTTTCATTATGGAGGCAATGTTTGTGATGTTATTAATTGAAAAAACTTTATGAAATAATATCATTGTATGATTGTATCAGTGTAGAAAGAAAATGAGTAAAATGCACATTTTCTTTTTACAGTTTTATTTACTTCTATGTGTTGTATAGGAGTCATGTATCATTTTTATATTCAGAAATAAAATGGTATTTAAATATTACTTTCTAACACTATCCCTTTTTTTCTAGGTGAAACATATTCTTTTCTTTCTGAATACATGTTGTTTAGTGATATTACATTTTTAGCTGTAAATTGCTTCCCTTAAACAATTAAAAAACATACCTATCTCATGGTTTAGTCACTAACTCAGGTCTATCTCTTGCAACCCCATGGGCTGTAGCTCCCCCGGCTCCTCTGTCTGTGGGATTCTCCAAGCCATTTCCTCCTTCAGGGATCTTTCCGACCCAGGGATCAAACCTGGGTCTCCTGCATTGCAGGCAGATTCTTTACCAGCTGAGCCACCAGGAAAGCCCCAATGTCATTGGGGGGATCAAAAGAGATAATTCACATAAAGCAATTCGTATTATGTCTTATATACACTCAGTAAGTGCTATTTTATGATCCTATTTTGTGTCTTAAAAATTTGGGGAATGGATATGCTTTTGAAGGGGAAAATGTTGAGTGGCAGAGTGACTTTTTGGGTAATCACTTATCTCCATTGCCTTAGAAGGTGGTCATCTCTTGCAAGTGAGTCCCCATCTTTTCACATGGGAGGTAAGGTTGTCTTCTTTTAAAAGGACAAATATCTTCCTTGGAATGCCATAAGAGTTTCAGAGTCCAGATTCTTGCACGCATACCTGTATTCCCTCTGCCCAACATGCTCCATTGAAAGGTGCTACCTCTGCAAAAGAGATGACAAATACACTATTCATGGGAAATTATTCAAAACCCATCTATTTTTGTCTTCAATTGTCTCTTAAAAATTTATTCATAGAGGTTAGCTTTTTTTTCCCCCTGCCACTGGATTACTTTTCCCTCATAAATAATGGATATTTTAAGCATAAAAGCACATTTTCAATTCAGAAACTTCTAGTGTCCGGTTCAAAACATTAATCAGCTCTTCATTTTTCATTCAAAGGAAGGCTTCTTCATGCTTCTCCTAGTTCACACTGAAATCCTGATTTGGCAGATGGCCCAACATGGAGAAGGAAATGGCAACCCACTCCAGTATTCTTGCCTGGAGAATCCGTGGACAGAGGAACCTGGCGAGCTACAGTCCATGGGGTCACAAGAGTCGGACATGACTTAGTGACTGAACCACCGCCGCCTTTGGGGAAGTGGCTGTGTTGGTCTTCTCCTTGCAGCTCTACACATGCTCACTGGTTACTTCTTAGACATGGCCAGGACTGGGGATGGGGAGGAAAGAAGAGATCAAGGGATGGCATAGGAAAGTTGCTGCTATGCTGGTGTCTGGCATCCTCTCTGGTTTTCATTTCTGATTCCTTTGTTCAGTGTTGACAAGATATTATTTAATTTGTGAAATTTTTTGTGTAAGATTAAAAAAATATTTTTATGCAGTTTTAAAAGTTACTTTCCATTTACAGTTACTACAAAATATTGACTATATTCCCAATATTATATGATATATCCTAGAGCCAATCTTTTTTTTTTCAGTTCCCCAAAAGTTTTTATTCTACTGTATATGTTGAACTTTGGAACAAAATTTGTTTTGTCTTATGGTTTAACATTGTCAGTTTATCACTCATACTTTGATAAAAGTGCTTTCAGTTTTCCCATTCCTAAAATTTCCCTCAATATGCTTTTACTTCAATATAAGACTCTTCTATTATCAACACTATTGCATGACCACTCTTATCTTAGATGCTAACTATATTCAACTTATTGTAACCTTGAGCCTATCTTACACCCAGTAGTTTATACCTCCCACTCCCCACCCCAATATGAACCTCCACCCTTCCATTTTTAACCACTAGTTTGTTCTTTATATCTGTGAGTCTGCTGCTTTTATAAACCAATTTGTTGTATTCTTTAGATTACACATATAAGTGATATCATATAGTATTTGTCTTTTTATGTCTGACTTACTTCATTTGGCGTGATACCCTTCAAGTCCATTTATGTTGTTGTAAATAGCAAAATTTCATTCTTTTTTTATGACTGGGTAGTATTCCATTGTGTGTATGTATGTGTATATATACTCTCTATCCATTCAACTATTGTACAGAAGTTGGATGAGACATTTGATTAGGCCAGCTGCTTCTCCCAAGCCTCTGCTTTGGTCCATGCCACACACAGGCTGTAGATGGTAGGGTATTCTCATGTTCCCAGTTGTCCTTTGGGGCCAGGCTGAATCTCCGTATGGTCCACATTTGGACCATGGGAAAGACCCATACGCTACTGACTTCAACATAGGTGACAGTGTGTTAATTTAACAAGCAGGGTTCTGTTTTTCAGTGTTCCTTGACTACAGTGAACCTATGTCAGGTTCTCAAAGTTCAGTTAAAGCTCTAGTCCCCTTGAAATGAGGGACTGGGCAGCCCCCAGCCTTCCCTATTCCAAGGGTTCAGTTTCATAGCTTGTATTTCTCCAGTGATCTCTTCTTAAAAACTCCTCTTCACATTTTTAATCTCTTTTCAGATCCTTGACCTAGCTGACAGGTCCCAAAGTGGTAGAAATATATGTTGACTAAATATTGTTATGCTAATTTTAGGAAATGGTGGAGAATGCCATATGAGTTGAGAGGAGTAGTACTCCGCAAGGCTTGCAAAGCCAATGGGAGGTCAGATGCTTAGAGGTAGAATCACATATTTAAGAACACAGACAAGCCTGGACTTATATCTTAGCTCTTCCACTGACCATCTGTAACATTGGGCAGGTAAATTAATGTCATATTTCTTATCTGTAAAATTGGTATAGCAATAGTACCTGTCTTACAGGCTTAAGAGAATTAAATGTGAGAATTAAATGAGATAATGCATATATAAAGAACTAGTGCAGTGTCTGGCATGTGGCCAATAAGTAAATATGATAAAAATATCATGATCATGCCCATGTGATTTTGTGACATTAAAACTGTTTCTGGTATCATCTCAAATGTTCTGTGCCTCTGAAAGCTCCCTTCTCCTTACATACTATTCTGGCCTTGTCATCTGTGTTTCCCATTATATGGAGTGAAATGCTCCATCCAGTTTTCAGACTCAGGTAATACCTGGGAGTTGATTCAGACAGAGTCTGAAGCCTAGTTTATTATCTCAAGACTATAATCTCCATGGAAACACAAATTCCTATCTGAATCTGCACCCTACCCTGCTTCCAGCTATAATCCGTGTAATTCCGTTCTCAGCCTTGATGCTAAAAATGACCTTGGATAACTTTTCCACTCTGCTTTTTTGCATTCTGTCTCACTGTCTAGTTCGATGCCACATTTATTTGAGTAAGATGACAGCTTTGTCATTTTGAGAAAAAAATTTTACATGTTTCCATAATGCTCTTTCTAAAGCTCAAAGCAATTTTGTCATTAAATCCTGAATGCTCTCTTTAGTCCATTTCAAGATAGCTTTCCCAGAGCCAGATGAAAGACTTCAAAATGACTTCTGACAACTATCAACTGACAATGGCATTCTTGCCACCATGTTGTTTTTAGTCTATAAGAAAAAGGTGACAGGCTTTGAAGAGACAGTGTAACCAGTTTGACTAGAGAATTGCTAATTTTGTAAGGTTTTTTAAATCCCTCAGGTTATCATTTTGAATTCTTTCTTTTGAGGTTTTGCTTCCTAACTACTTTAACACATAGTTTGGGAGCAGGGATTGTATTAGTTTTTTCATTTTCAAATAATCAGAATTCAACATCTGTTGACCCTAAATTGGACCACCCTATATTTGGATCACTGTGTGTGTGTGTGTGTGTGTGTGTGTGTGTGTGTGTAAGTCACTCAGTTGTGTCCGACGTTTTACGACCCCATGGACTATATAGTCCATGGAATTCTCCAGGCCAGAATACTGGAATGGGTAGCCTTTCCCTTCTCCAGGGGATCTTCCCTACCTAGGGATTGAACCCAGGTCTCCTGCATTGCAGGCAGATTCTTTACCACCTGAGTCACAAGAGGACTAGAGTGGGTAGCCTATCCCTTCTCCAGCAGATCTTCCCCATCCAGGAATCAAATGAGTGTCTTCTGCACTGCAGGTGGATTCTTTACCAACTGAGCTATCAGGGAAGCCCTTTTGGATGACTGGTATGGCAGAACTAGCTCATTTTTATATTAATGGATGTGGTAGTTAATAGATGTGATGGCTTGTCTTTTTCTTAGGCATCTGAAAAAAATGCCTTTAAGCTACTGTTCCTCTTTAACTATAGCTGATATAACTGTACATTTAAATTTTTGCTTGAGTATTTAAAATATACATTTCAGATTTGTACCTATGTCATGGACCAAGCTATTTGAAATTGCTCGTATGTTTTCTTCATTATTTCATCAATGTGTAGAGAAAGAACCTGGGCATCTCAGTGCACTGCATTTGTCTCTGTTATGTGGATAGTGTTATCTATTAACTAAAAGCGAACTATGATGGTACCACCACTTTCATAGGATTTCATACAGGGTGGTGAACAAGATTTATGAAATATTGCTACCCTATATATGTGAATCATTTATAAATGAATGGCATTTATTCATCTTAAATGCTTACCTTCATTTTGTGTTAATCGTGTAGAAATGATGCTCAAAAGTCCCTAATGTTTGGAATCTGATTTTATCCAGTGAAGAACACTAAAATTCTATCCTTACACCCATGTCTCTCATGCAAGAGGGTTTCTGCAAATAAAATGAGGGAAACAAAAGGTTGCAAAATTGAGTGGGAGGTGACATAATACTTAGCAACTTTTTTTTTTTCGAGACAGTAATACTTAGAATGGATTATTTTTTCTGATTTTGTCCCACAGCGTTTCTACCATGATATGCCTGGGAGTGGTTTTCGTTGCATCTACCCTACTTGAATTTTATGACATTAATGACTCTGTGGCTTGAAGTTTTTACTTATTTTGGAACAGTTATTGAATAGTGTCTCCTCAAATCTTGCTTCTTCCCCCTCTGCCCAGGATGTATCTGTGCCTCCTGGGACTCCAGTTATGTTCACACACCATCTTTTCACTGTGCCTCTTAGTTCTCTTACTCTTTTTTCTATGATTTCCAATCCTTCTTCCCTGTGCATTTTAATCTGTCTATCCAGTTCACTGATCTTTTCTTCAGCTGTATCCGGTTTGATAGAAAAGATGCTTTTTTTCTGCACATTTGCTTGTTGAATTAATATTGAGGAACTACTACATGGCAGGGGCTTCCCTGGTGGCTCAGTGGTTAAGAATCCACCTGCCAGGGCAGGAGACGTGGGTTTGATCCCTAGGTCAGCAATATCCCCTGGAGAAGGAAATGGCAACCCATTTCAGTACTCTTGCCTGGGAAACCCCTTGGATAGAGGAGTCTGGTGGGCTCCAGGTCCATGAGGTTGTGAAAGAGTTGGGACACAGCTTAGTGACTAAACAACAACACTACATGGCAAGCACTATTTTATGCATTGGATATGCGTTAGTGAAAAAAAACAGACAAATATTCTCTCCTTGTGAAACTTACATTGTTGTGCAGGGAGACAGAGAATAAACAAAAATATAATAAATATATAGTATTTTTATAAGATGCTAAGTACTGTGAAAAAAATAGAGCAGAGTAACTGTAGCAGATCTCATTAAGAACGTGACGTTTGAGCAAAGGTTTTATGGAGGTGAGAGAGTGAGTGACAAGGGGACAGCCTGTGCAAAGACTGTTTTAACAGGATCGTTCTGGCTCCTACGGAGAATATATTATAAGAAGCAAGACTGGGGTTCTGGCCAGGGTGGGAGCAGAGGAGGTGGTGGGAAGGAATTGAATTCCGGAAATATTTTGACTGTAGGATCAATCAATGTGTGAATGGACTAGATGTATAATATGAGAAAGAAATGTCAGGGTTGACGCCAAGCTTTGCTGCCAGTAGCTGAGATGGAGATAAGGTGTGGAGGGAAGTCAGAAGTTCAGTTTGGGGTACATTCAAGTGCTGATGCAATTAGGCAAGCCACCACACTCTCAACCACTTCTCCCAGTTTTATTTACTCATTGATCTTACACTTTTTTTTCACATGGTTTTATTATCTGTTTCTCCTATTAGAATATGAGTTACAAGAAAGTAGGCTTCTTTTCCAACTTACTTCCTATTTGATCCTAGAATATTGCTTGACAAAATCATGTGCTCTATAAATACTTGTTGAATGAATTAATGAATGCATATGGTTTCCCAAATTTGCAAAGTGAGTATATTGATATTTATAATGCCTAGTTCTTCAGGATAGTTGTGGGGGTTAGATACTATGTAAGAATACATAGACTTCAGGCATAACAGACAAAAGTGCCTCTATATATGTATGACTTTTCAAATTAATGCTGACATCTATATGACTTGGGAAGCAGTCTAGCATAGTGATTAAAAGCCTGCACTTTGGAGTCAGTGAAACTTTGGTTTGAATCTCAGTGGAGCTATTTTCTAGTTGAATGACTTTGGGAAAATTACTTAATCTCTCTGTGCCTCCATTTCTTCTGCAACTTGGGAATAATAATATTATCCTCTTAGGTTTGTTGTGACTATTCAATGAAATTATGCTCATAAAGGGTGTAGGAGACATAGTAAGTGCTCCAAAGTCAGAGTTATTATTATTATTCTGTCTTCTGGTTGATATATCTGACTGAATATTCATAATGTTTTAAAACATCCCTATTATGTTGTTTCCTTTTTTTTTTTTTTTTTTTTTTATGTCTTCTGTGCAGACCTCAGGCCCATTGCATTTTGTTTTTCCATTTAATAGGACTTCCCTTTGATCAGCCTTTTTCTTCCCAAATTAACTTCATACTGCACATTTTGGATGATGACTTTTTTCCAGGGACTAAGGATTCATGAAAAGGGTAGTTAGGGGAGAAAGTAGCCAGAAATACTAAGCAATAAAATTGAGCAAAAAGCAATTACCTGACTTTGGACTTAGGTTTTAGGGGCTTTCATCCCTAAACCAGTAAACATGCTAGACTTTTTATCTTCAGGAAAGAAAAGTCCTGAAGGTGAGGTTCTGTCCGCTTCCTTTACACGATTACAGATGGGGAAATCGATAAAGTGCTACAGTAGTGCTGAAGGAATAAATGCAATGTGAATATTCTCACTGTGATTGTCTAACTTGTGACCCTCCCCGGTGCTCATTCTCAGAAGGTTGCCTCATTAACTTTGTCTTATAAACCTATAATGAGTGAGTGAGTGGAGGTGAGAGAGGAAAGACGAGGGGGACGGGGAGTGAAGGTTGATACACTGTCAAGGGTGAACCCTACTCTGAGTGGGGCTCCTCCGCAATGGGAGCCTGCTTGAAAAATGCATGTTAGACCTTTTTCTGGAGGGTAAGCTATAAACCAGCAGTTACAGCTTCATTAAATGACTAACAACTACCTCCAATGACACTCTGTCCTTTCTCTGGAGTTTGTTTTTTTTTTTTTTTTGGCTTTAAAATTTGGGGTAGTGAAACCATATAGAATATGCTGTGTAAATGAAGTAGTAAAACTAACTTAGGCATACAACAGTGTGGTGGAAAGTAATGCATATCACACATGCTATTTGGCATCTTTTAAGAAGGTCTCTGTCAAAAAGCTTTAAAATTTAGACAGAATGGTGTTGTGTCCCTGTAAGTGGTATTCTGGGGAACTCCCTAGTGGGATACTAAGCATTTCTCAGGTGCCCAAAAAAGACAGACTCAGGGCTGGGACAGGTGCACACAGCTGGGCAATGGTGCTCCTGGGTGAGGCTGGCTCTGTGGCTCATGAGTCTGCCTGCCCATCATGTCCTGGATGCTAATGAAGTTGTCTGGACACAATGAGGTCAGCTAAGGTGTTAAAAAAAAAAAACCACCACAAAAACCAGCAGTGCAGAGTGATACAACAGATGGCGTTATGCCAAAGGACAGACAGAGTTCCTACCCTGAGGCGCCACTGCCCTCGGGGGGGAGCACAGGGAACAGATCAAACACCAGCTTGCCCTGCGCTCATTAAAGTTAAAAATCTTGACAGGGAATAGAGAGATGCAAGGTGATCCAAGGAGAGAATTTTACCTTCAACTCTGAATTTCCTGACTTCTCTTGTCATGGGATAGGTATTCAGTGTTACCTGCATAAAATATATAGAAGAATGTCTCCTCTGTTGGGTATATAATTAGGCACAGTAACTCAAGACCCCCTCTGCCCCGTACTTTTCCTCCCATCCTCTGACCCCAACCTACCCATTTTACTAAGACAAAGGCAAATCATCATAGAGGCCCATTGATTTGACACAGAGGTAGTTGGCAGTCCTGTATTTCTACTGTTTACTTAGGACAGTGATGACTTTTGGGGGTTCCTGAGCTTATGTTGGTTGGCTGGAAGAGAAAATGGCCATTATGCTGACTCCTCCTAAAGACCTGACTGTGGTTCACTTGGGATCAAAGACCCATGAGTGTGCTTAAGAGTTCTATGAACTCTGTGGAACAGCATACAACATTTCATGGGTATGGGTATGTTTGAATTTTCTTGGAGAGTTTTCAGCTTTCAGCTTATTTTCACATGTCTATAAACCTGTAAGTATGAATGACTGTCACTTGCATACCTCTACACATCCCATTCTGCCCATTCAAATCCTACCCTTTTCCAAAGTGAAATTTCATTGTTCACAAATCTTTCTGAACTATTCCTGCTCACGGGGAATTCTCCCATCTCACAACTTCACCAGTGCAAAAAAAGTCACAACTGTATTGAGTGCCCCCAAAGAGATTTACTTAGGATTTTAGGGGTATGAGAGGGAGACGAGATGCTGTGTTTGAGGGAGGGGAGGTCAGGAGAGGCTCCCCAGGGAAGTGATGCTGGAGCTGAGATCTGGAGTGCAGAAGAGCAAGAGGCAAAGAGGAAAGCTGAAGAGTAGAAGCTTTGTGCATATATTAAATTGATGAGTGAAGTTATTTGGTTCTTGTTGTTTGAAGAAATTTTCAGATATTCTTTGTGATCATGATCGTTTCACTTGGGCATATAAAAACCAGGGCAGGGGACTAAGGCTAGAGCAAAAGAATCTTGCCTAAAATTCTCTGTGTAGATTCTGCCAACTCAAGGGTCACATCTCTGAAACTGGGACTGTTTGGAGATTGTGTTTTCTTGTTAAGTTTGTGGTTCCTTTGAGGTAAACATCCACACCCCACTCCTGAGATTTTGAATTATTTCAAAGGATCGGGCCCAGACATTGATGTTTTCAAATGGCTTCTCAAGTGGTTTTAATAAGAAGCCAATGTTGAGAACTGCTATTATAAGGCCATCAAGAAAATACTGGCAGGATTTTAAAAATAATATTCAGTGTTGACAAGGGCATGAGGAATGGTAACATACACTTGAGAGTTTGAAATACTATGAACTTTCTGAAACGCCATTGGAAATAAATTTCAAACACTTAAACTTTTGGAATACTTTGTTTTCCACCTACAAGTTCCACTTAAAGGGGTTTATGCTTAAGGAATTATCAGGTTTATGGATCAAGACTTTATAAACCTTGTCCTTCAGAGTGTTTCTATGGCCGAGGTTAACTGGAAACCATTTAAAAAACTGACAATAGTCAACTAGTTAAATAATTGATATTAGTTTTCTTTATAATGAAATGCAGCTCTTAAGAGATGATAGAACAAAATGCTTGGTGATGGGAAAGTGTTTAAGAAATATCATAGAATGGGAAAAACAAATACAAATTGTTATGTACAATGCTTGCATTAAAGAAAAAATGGAAAAACATTTTATTTAGCTGTATCCCTGTTAAATTGCAGATATTTTTTAAAGTCATTTTTGCTTGTCTGAATTCTCTAAAGTCTTTACATAAGCATGCATTATTTTCATTAAGAGAAGTTACAGTTTTAAGGTGAATATTAGTAAAGGAACATAGGCATTATTATTAATAGAAGGACAAATGGGTTACCCCCTCAGACATACCTCAAAGCACCTATGAAAGAGAAATCTCAACTGGGCTGAATACCAGGCAAGCTGAGTGCTTGATCAGTATGCAAATATTGGATTTCTTGTTGGTCAAATTCCCTAGGGAGCTCTGAGGTAATAACTAGCAAGCTTTGGGGAACTCCTAGAAGATGTAGTCTTTTGGTATCTCAGCGGTCTTAGTTATTGTTCAAATCTTTCTCTAAGTCTCATTTTTTTCTGATAGAGTTTCAGAGAATCTCAGCTAACTTGATTTTATTTTAAGGAATCGAGGCAAAGAAAGTCCTGCATCTTTGCCTGATAAGGATGAATTAGGTTGTGGTTTGGAGCTCAGTGGTAGCTACACTGTCAGGCCTCATTGACAACTAGAAAGCCACCAGGACCCAAGGCAGCTAGAGTACAGACACCTGGCCTGGAAACAGGTGTCTGAGCTCCCTCTGCAGATTATGTCATGGCCACTCAGCTACTTACGGCTGCTCTGCATTCACTCCAGCCTGCAAATCATGTGGCTTCTGGTTTGCTGTTGCTGTTCAGTCGCTAAGTTATGTCTGACTCTTTGCAACCGCATGGACTGCAGCACGCCAGGCTTCCCTGTCCTTCACCATCTCCCGGAGGTTGCTCAGACTCACGTCCCTTGAGTTGGTGATGCCATTCAACCATCTCATCCTCTGTCACCCTCTTCTCCTCCTCCTCCTCCTCCTGTCTTCAATCTTTCCCAGCATCAGGGTCTTTTCCAATGAGTCAGCTCTGTTTAGTTGATTTCTCCTGACCTATTTCTTTTTTCTGCATGGTTTCCTGTGCTCCATTTGCTTTTGTTGTCTCTTTTCTCTCTTCATCTCTTGCTTTTACTGCTCTTTCTACTGAATCTCTCTTTCAGCTTCTGGTACTGAACACTGGGCTCAGTCATCCTGCTGGAGCCCCTCAGACACCTAACACCTGCCTATGAAGCATCCGCCTTTGGGTCAGACATTCATCCATCATCCTGTCCTGGGAGGTCAGGGCAGTGGGACATATGCTACTGAGTGTGGGCTGTGTTTTCATAGAAGTGTTACTGAGCACTTGCCCTGTGCCAGTTCCGCCCTGTCCTCTCAGAAGCAGCTGTGGCTGCGGCAGACCCTCAGAGCATTTGAGAACCTTCTCTGCTGTTTCCTTGTAACCAGTTTCGGCGTTTGGACATGAGTGGGGGTGGCTTATTGACTCAAGAAGGAATGAGAACCTACCGTATAGCACAGGGAATGCTCTCTGTGGTCACCTAAATGAAAGGCAATCCAAAAAAGAGGGGAGACGTGTCTACGTATAGTGATTCACTTCATTGTACAGTAGAAGCTAACACCACACTATAAAGCAACTAAACTCCAATAAAAAAACAATAAAAAAAGAAGGGAACAGTCACTGAGGAGAGGAGCCAAGGTTCTCTTTGGAAGTCTCTCCTCCCTATTTGTTGAGCCTAGTGGACTGATTCTTCTAGGGAGAGGCTGACAAGCCACTTCCTGCTCATCTCCACAGTGGCCTTGCTCAACCCTGGGATCAAATACTCCTGTGTGTGGTTCTTTCCTTCCAATATTTCATTGATTTGGTGACGGGAATAATTAAGGGACTTTCCCCCTCGTGCATTCTATTTAGTATATTTTAATATCATAAAATATGTAGTATTTTATACTTACAAGTTTATTTCTTGATCGATTGTTCTATTGTTCTCCACGTCAGAATTGTTCTCCACTCTAAGAAAGTAACTTAGAATGTTACCAGTACATAGTAAATCATTCAATTAATTTGTGTTGAATGAGTTAATGCATAAAAAAATCAAAGGGATTAGAGGGACTGAAGCCTGTAGAACCCTCCTCTCTTCTCTGAACTGACACCACCTTTGGCTGTGGCCCAAGCAGCCTCAGAAGGGCTTCTTCTACAGAAACCAAAGCCAGATTTCTTTTTTGGGAAACTGGAGCACGAATACTTTCTTCTAAATTCCCTTCCAAGCTCTGGACTGGAAAGCCTCTGGTCCATGCTCAGATGGTTACTTTCCTAAGAGGTGTGCAGCCAGGCACACAGCTGAAAGGAGCTACTGAAGTTTGTTCAGAGGAGAAACCCGAGGAAGTAGGCAGATGAAAAAGCATCCCTCCATCCATGCCTAGAAAAGGGCAGGTGTTCAGCACATGTCAGACACATTAGCATTGTGTCTGACAGTTCTAGATTTCATCCATAGCTTGTCCGTTTACTTACTGCTTAGTGACCTGAAGAAGCATACTACTTAACCCACCTGTGCCTCAGTTTCTTTATCTGTTAAGTGGAACAATAATAATACTCCTCTTGTTGTTGTAAGGATTTCTGCTACATTGCCTAGAAGAGAGTTCATGTGCCACGAGTATCACCTAATTTATTATACATAGCAATACTAATTATTATAATTCTTAATATTATTACTCCTACCAGCAGTGGGCTAATTTAAGGACTTTATTACTGCCTAATTTATTTTATCTAGTGCTTCAAAATATTCTTTTTGTTTACAGGTTTATGCCATCAAGTAATATAGCACGTAGTCAATACAGTAAATGTTGGTTACTGAATTGGAATTACTTCCAGCTACTCCTCAATCTTTATCTTTTTTCATAGGACTTAGAAACAACAGGTGTATTTTATATTTACAAGTATATTTATTGATCAATTGTTTTATTGTTCTCCACGTCAGAATTCAGACTCTAAAGAAAGTAAGCAGACTCTAAGAAAGTAACTTAGAATGTTACCAGTACATAGTAAATCATTCAGTCAATTTGTATTGAATGAATTAATGCATAAAAAATTAAAAAAAGAACTGAAAAATGAATAATGCAAGGCCTTAATGTAAATACCATAGGTAAACTTACTGGCTTCTTCCCTTAAGGATCTTGAAGTCTAGATATATGAGAATATACAAAAGACTAGTAGAGGGGAATACATGATGAATGCTTAAAAGGAGGGACAGATAAATTTCTCTGGAAGGTCAGGAGAGTGAAAGATAACTTTCCTTCGAGGATCAGAGTTTGATTCTTGGAGACAGGGTCTTTGTGCTTAGATTTGAAAGAGGTGGGCCACTGTGAACGTGAATGGATGAAGGACCTTCCAGGGGAGGATAGCAGAAGTGAAGCCAGGCAAGGGAGATCTTAAGGACACTCATGGATAGCAAATGAAATAAGTCTTTTCCACTAATGCCACCCTACCCCATGCTCACTGCCACCTTCATCCCCCATTGAGGCATGCATTGTTCTTACTGTAGATCTAACTGAAATTCTCCTTTTCCACTGTAGCTTTTCAAGACCTCCTTAACCTATCTGAAGTTTACCAGATAATGACTTTTGATTGTTTTACCATTCATCTGGGGCTCTCATTGTACCTGTATTATTGTTACTTATTCTCTTATTTGCCTTACCAAAAGTAGCTGACAAGTTCTTTGAAGGGCAGGGGACAGGAACCTCCTCTTATGAATTACAGCTGTGTATGTTTGCATAAAATCATTACTCAATAGATACTGGTTGGTTGACCAAGTTAGGAGAGTAACATTAAATAATTTTAAAAATATTGCAAGAAGCCTTTCTTTCCAACTTCTGGGCAGAATTACTGCCTCAGATTCTATTGCACAGAAGTTTGGGTGGGCTTTGAAGAGCAAGTCCCTTTAGAAATAGGATAAGAAACTTCATTTATGCAGAGGTTCATTTTATGGATCATGAACTGAAGGCCAAAGAACTTGCTGCTTTCTCATGTCCTGGAGCTAGAGGTTCATGATGATATTTTGGGCTTGAAATTGTAAGAAAAGGGTTGTAAGACGGTGTTTTACATTAGTCCAGGGAAATCTCCTGCTAGGAAGCCAAAACACAAAGCCTTTTTGAGGCTCTTGAGTATAAAGAACCTACTCGCAGACCCTCTAAACAATGAATATTACTGAAATGAGCCTTTTGACTATTAATAGAGGGCTATTTTTGGAACTTGGAACTGGAAGAGAAATTTGGATCAGGGATCTGAGTCATTCCCTGTTATTCCGGTTAATTACCACAACCCTGCTAGAGGAAAACACGATTGCTAAGTGGTAAAAATAGATAAGGCCCAGGAAGGCAAGTGGACAATTGTTATGGAACCTGAAGGCATTTTAGGAAGATAGGACTAGATGGAAAAGAAAAATCTTACAGAAAAGAAAATCTGGCAAGTAATACAAATGCTCTGATATTTTTCAAGTCTCTGCTTAATCAAAACACAACAGTATCTTGGCTTGCAGTTCAAATATTTATTATAATTCTATTTCTTTCAATTCAAATAGCTTATTAGTAAATATCTATTTAAAGATTTTTTTAAAAAATTGCTATATCATGACACTTCCACTAGTAATGTGATCTAGGAAACAAAACTGGGACCTGTAAATCTTCCAGAGAGAATTTGTACTTATAATGGCAGTAGTTAAGGTCCACTAGTGTGGACCTTCAAAGTGAAAAAAATCAGCCGATCAAAGAATAAAAAGGAGCTAGTCAGGTCAGTCCAATCCAGTCGCTCAGTTGTGTCTGACTCTTTGCGACCCCATGAACCGCAGCACGCCATGCCTCCCTGTCCATCACCAACCCCCAGAGTCCACCCAAACCCATGTCCATCGAGTCGTTGATGCCATCCAACCATCTCATCCTCTGTCATCCCTTTCTCCTCCTGCCCTCAATCTTTCCCAGCATCAGGGTCTTTTCAAATGAGTCAGGTCTTTGCATCAGGTGAACAAAGTATTGGAGTTTCAGCTTCAACATCAGTCCTTCCAATGAACACCCAGGAATGATCTCCTTTAGGATGGACTGGTTGGATCTCCTTGTAGTCCAAGATATTCTCAAGAGTCTTCTCCAACACCACAGTTCAAAAGCATCAATTCTTCGGTGCTCAGTCTTCTTTGTAGTCTAACTCTCACATCCATACATGACCACTGGAAAAACCATAGCCTTGACTAGATGGACCTTTGCTGGAAAAGTAATGTCTCTGCTTTTTAATATGCTGTCTAGGTTGGTCATAACTTCCCTTCCAAGGAGTAAGTGTCTTTTAATTTCATGGCTGCAATCACCATCTGCAATGATTTTGGAGCCCAGAAAAATAAAGCCAGCCACTGTTTCCTCTGTTTTCCCATCTATTTGCCATGAAGTGATGGGGCTGGATGCCATGATCTTAGTTTTCTGAATGTTGAGCTTTAAGCCAACTTTTTCACTCTCCTCTTTCATTTTCGTCAAGCTATAGAGCCTGGAAAATTCCATGGACAGAGGAGCCTGGTGAGCTACTGTACATGAGGTTGCAAAGAGTTGGGCACGACTGAGTATGCATGCAAGTCATAGAGCTGTGAATAATGGTTAATTTAGCTATGGTTAGTCTGTGCTAAGAGATAACAGTAAATTGAACTGTAGACTCTCGTACCAATACTTCAAACTGTTGGATTTTCTTCCTTACTTTATTTGCTTTATTCCTCATCTCCTGTTTCACACTGACTCTTCTTTTGCTTTACTTCTCTCTACCTCTAACTTTACCTGAATGTTTCTATGAATTTTTAGTTTTTCCTTTCTATTTTCCTCTCTCTCTCTTTTCTTTCTGTTTGTTGTTGTTAAATCCTCTGATTCTCTCCTTTATGCTGCCTTCCTCCCTCTTTATGCACTTGCAAAATTAAATGGCCATCATAAAATATATTTTGGTATCAATTATTATTTATTTAATGGGGTATAATTTTCCATACTTTAAATTTTTAAATCAATTTAGTTTAAATTTGTATATGCTTATTTTTAGCCTCTTGAATTTGTTGACTCATGATAGTAGAACATTATGAGCAATTACCACATCCCAGGGGCTGCAGGTGGTGGAGCTAAGAAGATACATACTTCATTTTCTCTGGCCTTGAACTGCCCTGAGGATGTTGAGAGAATCAGGCTTGTGAACAGATACTACATTGCAAGAATATCAAGTACTGTAATACAAATAGGAATTCTAGCTACGGGAGAGAAGAGAATGCAGGATTAACTCTGCCTAGGGTTGGTGAGGAAAATTCTATAGAAAAGAGGATCCTGGGGCTGAGGGTGGGCAGTGTCTGAAAACAGGGATAGGGCTGAAGGTGGAAAAGAGAGAAGAGGGTATTAGGTTTTACTTGCATTTGACCTTCAACAGATTTTCCTCTGCAATCCTCAGTAGCTTAATGAAAACGTGTTCTAAGTGATAAGTAGCTGAGACCCTTATGGCTTTTTCAGATTGTGCCTTCCTGAAAGAAAAATACATGCAAATAGCTTCTGCCAGGAAGAAGGGTTTCAGAGAGTTCTCTTCTGGGTTGCATGGCAGCTGCAGGGCATGGTGAGGAGACAGAAAATGCTCACAATTTCTACTACAGCTGAATTTCTCAAACTGTTCCGGAGAGACAGTAATAGATGTCAAATAGTTGGGGGAAATAGTGAGTTTAAACAAAACAAAACAGTCAATCCTAAAGGAAATCAATCCTGGATGTTCACTGCTGAAGCTCCAATACTTTGTCCACCTGATGCGAAGAGCTGACTCATTAGAAAAGACCCTGATGCTTGGAAAGATTGAAGGCAACAGGAGAAAGGGGCAGCAGAGGATGAGATGGTTGGATGGCATCAGTGACTCCATGGACATGAATTTGAGCAAGCTCGGGTGATGGTGAAGGACAGGGTAGCCTGGCATGCTGCAGTCAGTGGCATCACAATGAGTCGGACACAACTGAGCGACTGAACAACACATGTGGTATTCAGGACTGTTCTAATATCCTAATATTTACCGAAAAATTTTCCAAAGGGAATGCATTTAGAAACGGTTTCAGATTGATTTCACTTAGGGTTCTTTTTTATTTTTTTGTAAGGAAATGGCAACCCACTCCAGTATTCTTGCTTGGAGAATTCCATGGACAGAAGAGCCTGGCAAGCCCCAGTCCATGGGGCCACAAAGAGTCGGACACGACTGGGTGACTAACAGTTCTCTTCATGGGTTGGAATGTGGCATTCCTGACAGAAAGTCCGTGGTTTTCCCTCTAAACCCAGTCACCAGTGCTTTCTTAACCACAGAAGACTGATGTCTTTCCTCTCCACCTTCTTCCTGGAGCCCATGCTCTGATAAGATGGTAGTAGCTGTTTCTTACCTACCTGCCCACTGTGCTCCACCACCCCCCAGCCCAGAAGACAGAAAAGTGACACAGAGCTGGTTTCTTGGCTCCTTCCAAAGGCTCAGTCTTAAGCACTACATGGATTTAGCCACTTACAAGCTGTGTAACCTTAGGCAAGTGTCATAATTCCTCTACACTGCTGCTTTCTTCCTTGACACTTCATTCAAAGATGTTAGGGGAATGCACATGTTGCATTAGCCCTGGAGATTATACCTTTCCCAAGGACATTTGAATTTGGGGACATGACTGACGCGACTTCACTTTCACTTTTCACTTTCATGCATTGGAGAAGGAAATGGCAACCCACTCCAGTGTTCTTGCTTGGAGAATCCCAGGGAAGGGGGAGCCTGGTGGGCTGCCGTCTATGGGGTCGCACAGAGTCGGACATGACAAGCGACTTAACAGCAGCAGGAGCAGCAGGGAGCTAGAAAAATAGGTCTTTCTGAGCCAAAAAAAGAAATCTTCTAGAGGTAGATTTTTTAAGCATTTTGTCAGACAGGAAGAAGCATGTTTGTGAATAAATGGGTTAACAATTAAGAGGCCCCAAGTTCTGTAAATCCATACCACATGGTCTGTTTCATCTGGGCCTTTGTGTAAACTTTGGCTTCCCAGACTCTGCTCTGGAAAAGGATGCTGAGGGTGGAACCAGAGAGGCAAACAAGGACATGGAAACCCAATTAGTACTCACCCTTCAGAAAAAGGCCATCTGGAGCCTTAATCTTATGTCTTACAAAATTGGCAGCTTTCTTCCTAGAGAACTACATTTGATGGTGTTTACAGAATTCATCTAGTACAGCTTGAGTTTTATGGGGCTTTAAACATTCAAGCGATATTCAGGAAAACAGCAGGCTTTCGGTGTCTCTGGTAAACCTGCAGCTGAAGTGGTTTTCTTCTCATTTCTAAGTCCCACGGAAGAGTCTTCTGAGTAAAAATGGAATGGGAGATGAACTAAACAATCAAGGAAAGACCTTTGGCTTTCTGGAAAAAATATCCAGGATTAGTTAAATGGTGCATTTGAATTATTTAATACAACTTATATAACTAGATTTTTATGTATGGCACCTATGACCTTCATTGCATTATGTCTCAGCAAGATAAGCTATTAGAAAAATAATTCAGCGAGGAGAGAATGTTTCTAAGAGTTCTTAATTGCAAAGAAGCACAAGGGTCTTTGCATTGAGGACAAAGGGTTAATGAGAGATTGTTCTGTGTTTTCTTAAGAGTCTTAAAAGTCAAGCTGTGTTGTGATTGCTGTATTTGTCAGTGCCTGCTAGTCGAATAGAGGTCAATCTGCAAACTCATGGCTAGGTCCAGCTTTGGAAAATAGAAAGCCTGTGGTTAGGGCCAGGGAGTTGGAAACAAAATGAGAAAAGGAAAGAAAATAAATTTGAAAACTTGTTTTAACTCTTTGTGACCCTCTGAAATATCTATTTTTACACCAAACTGCAAATTCCCGAGACTCCCCATACATTAAGAAGTATTTTTCGTAAATATCATTCAAAGCATGAAAGAAGGGATTCCATCAACTTTCTTCAGTTTTCTACTCCATAGCCTACTCTCAAAACTTGTGCATTTCTTGCTTACCGTAAGCGCATCTTGATTGTGCCCAGGCCAGTGAGGCTGAAGTATGTCCCCTCTAGAGCATGAGCAAGGTACTTGTTTTTCTTTCTTTCTTTCTTTCTTTTTTTTTTTTTTTTTACAATTTTGCATGCTTTTATTAAATTTGGTTACAATTATATGCATTTCATAGAAAAATCAAATGCAAAATATATATAGTTTTTCTCCCTGATTCCTATAATGTACTTTTTCAAAATTTACTTTAAAATGTGGAAATAGAAGAATGACAATGATACTTACTTTATACTACATATATAAGCATACTTTTTAAAAAATTCTTAATATTTTGTTTTTAGGTAGCCCATGTTCCCATAAATTTCATATCAGTTTATTTTTTCTTTCTTTTTATATTGTGGTGGTTCTTGTCATACATTGACATGAATCAGCCATGGATATACATGTGTTCCCCATCCCGATCCCCCCTCCCACCTCCCTCTCCACCCGATCCCTCTGGGTCTTCCCAGTGCAGGTACTTGTTTTTCTGAAAACTCTGGGCATATATTGAGGGATGGGTGGAAGGATGAAGAAGGCTTGGGGGGACATTGCCTATTTATCCAGAGTAGGTAGAGGAGCTGCATTGATTTTAAGGCTAGTTGTGAGCTTTCATAGAATCGTCCCAAATGCCTTTAATGACATAGGAAGAGAAGGGTTATTTCAGAGGCCACCAACTTATCAGTTACAGTGACAGTGCTGAGTTGGTGGGAAACCCATCTCCCTTTCACCCAGGTGAAGCTTCTGACCGCAGACACCATAACTCCCATGTCCACACAGCTGTAGCTAAGTGGTAAGGTGTGAGGAACTACTCTTGGGGGTGGGGTGGGGGGGGTTGGAGATGCTGACTCATCTCTTCTTTTAGTACTTTAGTGACATTAGAAGTAGGGTCCAAAGTCAAAGGTAGGGACTATACAGCTGTGAAGCAAACGCTTCCACATGGGGGAACACACTGGCTGTGCAGGGTTCAATCAGGACAGTAGCTGGCACTGAAGTACTCTGGTTATGTGTGACCTTTTCCTTAAGTCAAGGGCACATAGTGTTGTTGGTAAACTTTGACTGATGTCTTATGTAAGCATCTGGCTTTTGACTCAGATGCCATAGGGCAACTATATCGAAATATAAGACAAGAGGACCAATTTTAGTCATTTGATAGCTGTGAAGATAGGAAACTGTTCACCTTGACTACTGATAAGAAAGAGTGTCATCTAGAGGCCGTGTTGAGAAATGCACTTCAATCTGAAGAAGCATCCTTCCTCGCGACCTTGGGCTGTGTGACTCTAAGTGTGGTGCTCACAGTTGATCATAGCGAGAGGGAGCAGTAGGCAGAGATATGATAATGGAGTCAGGTATTTAGGAGGAATAAATTGTGTTGACACAGAGTGAAGACTCAGACTTTATTAATTCCTAAAATCCCTTTATCTCTTTCCAGGGATGATTCTAGTCAATTGGGAGTTTTTTTACTCCAGTGGTCTGCTTCTAGAATCTGGACCTTTAAGTTTTGGTGTTTTGGTTTTTTTAAACAGAATTAAAATGCTTAGAAACTATATTTCTTCTTTTCTTTTGTGTTAGGAAAAGTAAATTATTTGAGGTGAGACATGTCATTAAAAGACATTTTAAGACATGTCATTTAAGACATTTTAAGACATGTCATTAAAAGGGGAGAAATGGTGGAAAGTGAAGAGCAACAGAGGAAGTACAAAACCATCCCTAATTTTGCTTAACTCATCTGATCAGCTTACTGCATAGGCCATGTTCCAAAAGACTAGTTTCTTTCCCTCATCTTGAAGCACACTATTCAAAAATATCAAAGAAAGTACTTTCCATTTGAGCCCTGATGGTCACTCTCCAATCTTCAGATCTACAGTGAACCATAGATTTTGAGAAGAGATCAAAAAGAGGTTTGAAGTCATTGCCACATGTAACCATTATAATGCTATAGACGTGTGATGTAGGGTTTTCTTAGATCCTGTCATTATAGGTGATGATTTTACCACCATCGTGTTACTGTGAAGAGTCAGACCACCTGAGATAGTGACCAAGGTGGAAATCACCCCCAGAGAAGCACAGATGAAGTTTGGGCAACAGACCTTGGAGCCTAGAGTCCCAGACTAAGAAACTACTACTAAAATGCTTTTCCTACAACAGAGAAAACAGGCAGACACAGGTTTGAGTTTAATGTCTATGGTATTGGATTTTTCTGTTGCGACTTTCATATAAGTGGTTTGGACCAATTCCTTTGTTCTATAGAAGTGTGACTTTTACAGTGGGTGTTTCTTGATTCTGCTATAATAGGTGAGCTACAGACAAGCACTGCAAACACCCACATCTTCAATGATACTGTTTTTAGAATGTTTTTAGGATAATTCACACCCCTTGAGATGGTGATTAGTGGTATTAAACTTTACCAATAACACATTAAAAAATTATTGTGTCATTTGTCTCCAAACTTCAATAGCCAGTTGTAAAAACTCAGTTTACTTGCCTCATTCTTTCAGTTAATTAAAAAGATTTTTTAATAGCCTCAAGTGTAGTGTAATTTATAACTAGCCTTTCTCCCTCCTGTTTTTAATTACCATCTTTGCATGGCGATGTTGAACCTTTTTCCTTTTATGGACTACTTATGCAACCTTTCCTGAGACTAGCCCTAGAGCTTTTAATTAGAAAATAAAGAAGTTTTATGTATTTTAGTCATCTTTGGCTAGGCAGATGAGTGGAATTTATTTCTCCATCTTTTCCCCCCAGTTAAAAAGAGAATCTTTCTGACCAAACAACAATTTCCTTTTCAAAGCATGTTATGTGTGAAGGTTAGGAAGACTGAAATGAGAACCCATATATTAGTTAAAAATCTTCTGTCACTCTGGTTACTGAATGGAGAAGGCAGAAACTTTCAGGATTACACAGTGCTCTGAACAAAGCTCTTGACATTTCTGATTCAGTGAATAAACAAATGAATACATTTCTTTGCTTGCTGATCAATATAATGAGAAGAACTAATAGCATAATTCAAAGGGGATAGAGAATCAAAAATCAAGAAGGAAAATGTTAGATGTTTTTGGAAATAACAGAATTTCAGATAATGGAAGCACTGGAGTAATTTTCTTGGTGTCAGTTTTGCGCAAAGAGTGTTAAACAGGTGTGTGCCATCAGTCAATGTGGGTGCCACTAATAGCTGATGCTATCCACTCCCCTTTTAATTTCAAGTTTAGAGGTAGAGCTGGGAAAAGCATTTAGGGAAGAAAATAACAGTACAGACAGCCCAGGGATGCAGTGCTCTAATATTTGCATGCTTTCCTGTTTATTCCTTCCTTGTCTTAAAAAGTGAAGGAGAAACCCAAACCAGTGGAGGAATCTGCTGTGGATCCTCACAGCAATATCCCAAAGCACTCTTAGAAAAAAGAAGGTATATAGACATTCAAGTAATAAATGCATCTGATTTTTTTCCATTTAAAAAATTAGGGCATTGTTGTTTAACTTGCAAACTACTCTGAGGCGCAAGCAGAAAGATCATATTTTAATTATTATAATATACAGGTATTATTTCCAATTTAAAGATTAAAAAATTAGTGACAAAATTAAAAGTCAAATCAAGGACTTTGCTTTCATCTGATTCATGACTGAGATGACAGGTGTGAACAAACCTGGAACAGTTTCATGTTGTTCTTCTCTGGGAAGGTAAAAATCAGGTCAAGACTTTACTTTGCCTGAGCTTTTTCAACAGATTCACAAACATGAATCCATTGGGAACCTGGAGATGTTTGGAAACCTGGAGATGAATCTGGGTGGCTTAGAGTCACTCTGTCATGCAGACTGGCTCCCCAGTCACAGCATCCTCTAGATGGGAAGAGTTGGTTAAGTCTCTTTTCTCTTTGCAGCAAATCTTCACCCTACATATGTGCTTGGAGGCAGCCTTCACTATCAAAAGCACCTTCTAATGAAAGTTAGCTTTATCCTCTACAATTAAAAAAAAATTATCTTCATGTTTCTGTCATGCTATATTTTCTCATCATGTTACTAACCATCCATTGTTATTCTCTAACATCAAAGAATACATATGAAATTCATTGCTCAGATTTTTGGAAAATGCACTAAGAGTTTTAGTCTGTACACACTATCTTAATAAACTCATAGGCTTGATAGGAAGAAGTTATAGTTATTGTCTTGCCCTAGATGCCAACATTTTTGAACATCAATTTTAGGACCAATTTGTCAGTTTCTGCAAACTAAGCCAGTAAGGGTTTTGATAGAGATTGCATTGAATCTATAGATTCACTTGGGAAATATCATTATCTTCGCATTATAAAGCTTTTCAATTCATGAACATTGAATGTCTTTCCATTTATTTACATCTTTTAAAATTTCTCTCACCAATGCTTTGCTTCTCAGTGTACAAGTCTTTAACTCCTTTTATTAATTTTATACTGGTTTTTATTTTTTAGGTGCTATTATAAATGGAATTGCTTTCTTAATTTCATTTTTGCATTGTTCATTGCTAATGTGTAGAAAAATTGACTTTTGTATATTGATTTTGTATTCTGCAATCTGGTTGAACTTGCGTATTAGTCCTAATCCATTTTTGTAGATTCCTTAGTATCTTATCTATATAAGATCATGTCATCTATTAATAGTGATAGTTTTACTCCTTTCTTTGCAATGTGAATGCCTTTCATTTCTTCCTCTTGCCTAATTTTCTGGCTAAAATCTCCAGTATAATATTGAATGTAAGTGGCAAGAGGGGGCATCCTTGTGTTCTACCTGCTCTTAGGGCAAAGCCTTCAGTCCTTCACTGTTAAGTATGTTAGCTGTGGGTTTTTCATAGAGATTTTTGTCTTTTTTTTAATCAGGTTGAGCACTTTACTTTCTGTTACTACTTTTTGAGTGTCTTTGTCTATGAAATAATAAAATTAAAAATCATATTTTGTCAAGCTTTTTTCCTGAGTGTATTAAGATGATCACTCATTGTTTGTCCTTTGTTCTATTACTATGTTGTATTAAATAGACTGATTTTCATACATTTAAACAACTTTGCATTCCTGAAATAAATTCCATTTGATCATGGTATAGTGTAATCTTTTTTACAAGTTTTATATTTTTGTCCATTGTAGTTTATTTTTCTTGGGATGGATGTCTTTGCCTGATTTTGGCATCAGAGTAATATCAGTCTTTTTATCCTTCAGTTGGAAAGGGTTCCCTCTTTCATTTTTGGAGAAGGGCTTAGTTTGTGTAGTATTGATGTTATTTGGTAAGTTTCACCAGTCAAGCCATCAAGCCTGGCTTTTCTTTTGGGAAGGTTTTTGATTATTAGTTCATCTCCTCACTTGTAATAGTCTAGTGAGATTTACTATTTCTTCTTGAGGCAGGTTTGCGACTTTCTAGGAATGTGTCTGTTTCATCTAGGTTATCTAATTTGTTGGCATATGATTATTCATAGTTTTTCCTTTTGATATTTTATTTCTGAAAGATCAACAGTGATGTCCACTCTCTCATTCCTCATTTTTGTAATTTAAGCCTTTTCTTATTTTCCTGGTCACTGTATCCTAAATTGGTTTTACAATCCTTGAGTGGGTTTCAACCTGTAGTTTGAAAAACATGACCTTTGGCTCATTAAATAACCTCTTTGGCTCCCTATAACAGAAGAGCCATTCAAGTTCTAACACTTTAAGACTCTATAGGATTTAGAAGATCATATGCTGCTTGTTACATTTTTCCCAAGATGGAATTCTGTCTGGGTAACTGGTACATCTACAATAGTGATTCCTTTAATGTAATTCCCTGCCAGCAACTTTAGCATCACTTGGGAGCTTGTTAGAAATCTAATTCTCAGACCTACTGAATCAGAAACTCTGGGGTAGAACCCAATAATCTATGTTTTTTACAAGTCTCCTCCTTGTTCTGATTTATGCTAAATCCTGAGAACCAAAACAACTGTCTTCTCTCAAACAGGTTCCTCACATCTCTAGTCTTTTAATTTGAGTATCTCTGTTTCCACAACTTTTTTCTTCCATCCCACCCCATCCCCATTTTTTCTTGGGGAAAATCAGTTCTGCTATATCTCTAGGTATCAGGATAGTGCTGCAGGGCATTGCAGACTAACTAAAAGGTAACTCCAGCCCTTCTTAGCCTACTTGTGCAGAGTTGCTGCAGAGATACCCTTCGGGTATTGGGGAGGGAACAAGTCCGGCTTAGAGAATTTTTGTGCCCTCTAGTGGGAAAGACTGGGAGAAGGCAATGGCACCCCACTCCAGTACTCTTGCCTGGAGAATCCCACAGATGGAGGAGCCTGGTAGGCTGCAGTCCATGGGGTCGCTAAGGGTTGGACACAACTGAGCGACTTCACTTTCACTTTTCACTTTCATGCATTGGAGAAGGAAATGGCAACCCACTCCAGTGTTCTTGCCTGGAGAATCCCAGGGACGGGGGAGCCTGGTGGGCTGCCGTCTATGGGGTCTCACAGAGTCGGACACAACTGAAGTGACTTAGCAGCAGCAGCAGAAGTGGGAAAGGCTACACTTCCACTTTTCTCCCAGTTCTTACTCATACCTTGTGCTTTGATGGAGGCACTGGAATGCTGAGCTGCTTGGTGGCTGGTTTTATAGACATATATAAGAATTGTTGCTTTCTTGTTTTCATAACATTTTTCTTTGTTGCATCTTAGGTTTTGCCAGCGTAGATGTTATCCCTTTCCTGGGTCAGAAAAAGACCCTTAAGATGTCTGGAATGTAAATGGGGTCCCCTAGATGAGTAAACACTTGTGATGGAGCTCCATAGAGTGAAGTTTCACTAAGATGTATTTGTTTTTCTTTGTCTTTATCTCTATTTTACCTCTTTGCTTGACATAGTATATGGAATGTAAGTGAAGTTTTTATATTGAACAGTCCTAAGAAGCTAAATAAATGGATGATATTTAGCATGTAATTTTCTTTTTTTCTACTGTATTCCATGAATTTAGCCATTTTGAGTTGTTGAAGCTAGTTTTCTGTGTCCATGGCCATATATTATTGTGTAGCTGAAAAGTCAATAGACCTAGATTCTAATCTGAAAATTAGAAAATAGTAAATTAACTAACCATTAACTTGTACTCTTGAACGAATCACGTCCCATCTCTGATTCTCAATTCCTTTATCTCTGAAATATAGATAATGGCTTCTTCAACCTACTCACAGTATTGCTATAGGAATTTAATTAACCATTTCAACTCATGCAATGCCTTTCATATGCTAGGCAACAGGAATAAAACAGAAGGGTGTGGATTAGGGGAATCCCTGTTTTCTTGGGGCATATATTCCTGTTGGCAGTAGACATACAATTTAAAAAAAAAAGGCAAAAAACACACACCAAATTCTGGGTGGAGGGGAAGAATAAGCCAAACTTTCTGAGTTAGTACCTGGATTGTTCCAGGAGCAGAAAGAGGGTCAGAGTGCCTGGATTGGAGTTAAGTGGCAGGGGAGGGTGGGATAGCAGGGATGAGGCTGAAGAGGTGATGTGGGTTGGGGGAAAGGACATGCTGGGTCTTGAGGCCATTGTTGGAACTTTGGCTTTTATTCCGAGTTATATGGGAGCCATCAGAGTTTTGAACAGAAGAATGATATGAACTGTTTAATTTTAAAAGAATCACTCTGACTTCTTTGTTTAAGAAAAACAAAACAAAACAAAACATTGGAGTATAGGGTGAAAGGAAGAGACCAGTTATAAGGATGATATGTGTGTTTAGTCGGTCAGCATGTTTGACTCTTTGAGACCCCACAGATTGTAGCCCACCAGGCTCCTCTGTCCATGGGATTTCCCAGGCAAGAATACTGGAGTGGGTTGCATTTCCTTCTCCAGGGCATCTTCCTGACCCAGGGATCGAACCCCCGTCTCCTGCATTGCCAGGTGGATTCTCTACCACTGAGACACGTGGAAAGCCCTTCATTTAGTATGCTGTGCTGTGCTTAGTTATGGCCAACTCTTTGCTACCCCATGGACTGTAGCCTGCCAGGCTCCTCTGTCCATGGGGATTCTCTAGGCAAGAATACTGGAGTGGATTGTCATGCCTTCCTCCAGGTCATTTAGTATAGCCTTCCTTTATTTCACTTGAAAATATCTTGGTTCATTCACATTCCAAAGAATGTGCCAAAATATATGTTAGGCAATGCTGTACCAGACCACCTTCCCTTCTAGAATATCCTCCAAGACTCTCATTAACTGTTGCTGCATAAGTTGTCCCACAGTACCCTTTTACCATGTCATTCCTTTATCAAAGGTCATATGGGGAGCCTCTTGTCCAGAGGATTAGCTCCAGATTCTCCACCCTACATTCACCTTCGCCCATAGGCCAGCCCGAACCTTTCATCTGCAACCCTGGTGCTAAGGTGCTCTCAGTGGCTTCCAGCTCCACTGGACACATTCAGGTCCTTCCTCTGGTGACTTCTGGTGGGCCATCCCACAGCTCTTCCACTTCAATCATTTCTCCTCATCTTACCATGCCCAGGAGAAAAACTACTTCTTTTGGGCAGCTGCCTTCTGACCTCCAGAGGTTGTGGCAAAATCTTCTCCTGTCAATTCCTCTAGCACACACTAAACATGTGACTCATGTCACCCTTAACCTACATTGCCATGTGTTAATATTGAACTGGGCTTCCCAGGTGGCTCAGAGGTAAAGCATCTGTTTGCCAATGCAGAAGACACTGGAGAAGTGGGTTGGATCCCTGGTTTGGGAAGATTCCCTGGAGGAGGAAATGGCAACTGGCTCCAGTATTCTTGCCTGGAAAATCCCATGGAGAGAGGAGCCTGGTGGGCTACAGTCCAAAGGGTTGCCAGGAGTTGGACATGACTGAGCACAATATTAACACTGAAAACTGTCTGCTTTTATTTTAAAATATATTCCTTAAAAGCAAGTATTATCTCTTGGTCTTCTTAGTATCCCCCATGACACCTTACCTAATAGCTTGTGGGGTTTTTTGTTTGTAATTTTTAAATTTATTTATTGAAGTATAGTTGGTTTGCAATATTTTCTCAGTTTCAGATATAGCAAAATGATTCAGTTTTATATGTATATATATATGCTGTATGCTGTTGCAGTCATGTCCGACTCTTTGCAGCCTCATCGACTGTAGTCCACCAGGCTTCTCTATCCATGGGGTTTCCCGGGCAAGAGTACCAGAGTGGGTTGCCATTTTCTCCTCCAGGGAATCTTTGTGACCCAGGGATAGAACCCAGGGATCGAACCCACACCTCCTGCATCTCCTGCATTGGCAGGTGGATTCTTTACCACTGAGCCACCTGGGAAGCCATATATACACATATGTATGTATGTACATGTATATATCTTCTTTTTCAGATTCTTTCCCTTTATAGGTTATTAAAAATAAAATATTGTTCTCTGTGCTACACAGTAGGCCCTTTTGGTTATCTATTTTATGTATAGTAGTGTGATTATGTTAATCCCAAACTCCTAATTTATCCCTCCCCATCCCATTACACTTTGGTTTGTCTTCCACGTCTGTGGGTCTATTTCTGTTTTGTATATAAGTTCATTTATCATTTTTTTTAGATGCCACATATAAGTGATAGCATATGATAGTTGTCTTTCTCTGTCTTGCTTACTTAGCATGATAATCTCTGGTCCATCCATTGTTGCTGTAAATGGCACAACAATCACAATTAGCATGATAATCTCTGGTCCATCCATTGTTGCTATAAATGCTTGTTTACCGTGTTTCTAGACATGTCTATAAATATTTCCTGAATTCGAGTGAGGTTGAATGTGTTTTAAGAGCATAGATTTACCATTTTCTAGCTTTATAGCACTTTGTATTTGCCCTTATCCTGACTCATATTCTTCTGCATGCTGTGGGGCTGGATGGCTTGTATTTTGGTGGGTGGATGCCTTTCTTCACACAGAGTGCTGGTGATGCCGTGACTGGAGAGGCTCAGGCACGAGGACCTTCTGGTGGCGGGGCTCAGAGAAGTTAGAGCCAGCAAAGAACAGATTGCTGGGGAAATGGAAGCAATTGTAGGCCTGGCCTTTTGGAAAGGGCAGCCAGTTGTGAGACGTCTGTGAGACGACAAATATGGGCTTGCTTCCCCTGGTGGTTGTGCATTTGAGGGGTGTATCGCTGAAGGGAGTGCAGCTGGGAGTGATTCTTGAGGTCAGGCAGGCTGCCCTGTCATATTCTGGAAGGTCCATCCATCAGAACCATGCATATGCCAGGACCAAGGGATGTAGGAAACAGGATTCAGTTTCTTAGGGAGGGGCTTGCAGGTATTAGACAAAGCATCCCAGATAAGCAGACCAGTCAGCTGTGCTAACGAGGACCTGGATGCTGGGAGGGCCCCTGCGTAGGCAGACTGGGCCACCAGCTGCGTTTAGAGGCAGACACACCTGGCTCGGTGTGCCCAGAGCTCATCACAGGGAGCAAGCCATTTCTTGGCCTTCGGAGGCACCCAGGAAAGTATGCCACACATTCACCTCTTTAAGATTCAGTGTCCCTCTCTATTAATTAGAGAACTTAGTGCCTGCCTTGTTGTTGTGGAGTGTTGTTGTTGGAACAATTGAATGAGATTTTATATATGTGTGTGTGTGTGTGTGTGTGTATAATGTGTCTTTTTAAACACCAGGCACATAGTAGGCCCTCAAAAAATGGATAATAGGTCCTTTATCCATTCCAATATCTGCCAATGGGGCTCTGGAGCTCCTTTTGCGATCAGCATTAGCTCAGAAAATGGGTAGACAGAGCCTGTAGGTGAATCCATCACTAACAACAAGGCCTGGTGAAGGTGGGGGCAGGCAAGAAAGACAGTTAGCCAGATATCAAGCCTGGACTTGGCATGATCTTGATCTTTGGGGGCCAAAAGTGAAAAAGAGTATGCTGAAAGAGCAACCAGAGGAGAGTAATAATAAATGAGACAAATAACAAGCATTTTAGTGCTTATTAAGTGGCAGCTACTGCTCTAAGCATTTTACTCTGCCCAGCAAATATACAGGCTAAGTACTGTCATAACCCCATTTATTCATGTGAAACTGAGATGTTCCAAGGCTGGGTTATGCAGCTAATAAGCAGCAGAGCATGAACTTGGGCCAGAAAGAAGTCCCTGATGGTTTGGGATTTTGGACACTAGAATGGATGGCTGGAATAGATATTGAAAGCTTCTAGAATCAGGAAGAAAGCTTGCAGAGCTGGGGAAGTGGAGGCACTAAAGATGGAAGAATGGGCTAATTCTCTGGGTTCCCACAAGGCGGCCTTGGGACGAGGTGAGACTGACTGCATCAGAATCATCCAGCAATCTTTTTTATTAATAGAAATAACCATTGCTCAAGCCTTATCCTTGGAGGCTGTAACTCCAGAGGCCTTGGTGGTCCCAGGGATCATTCTCAAGGGCCCTTTGGCCAGTGGCTTTTCAAGTTAGCATCCAGGGCCCTGCGTGAGGATACTTTATTATCCTTGTTTCCCGGCTGAGACAAGTAGGCTGTGTAGTTGAGACGTGCTCAGATCAGAATAATGACGTCTTTAGGTCCCATTTACCTTCTAGATTCAGAACCTGAAAATTGTATTCTAGAGCTTCCAGTGACAAATTTGAGGATGCTGTGGATCACACAGACAGCAAGGCAGCCGGCTGACCACTGGATGGCATCCCTCTCCTTCCTTTTCCAGGCAGATAGTTGCTGAGCGTTCACAGCTTCTGTTAGGGTCCTCCTGCAGCTTCTTGCCAGTGTCTCTCCCTACATTGATGACACACAGCCCCTGGTGCCCACCAAACCCCTCAACCCACAGGGCTGGGATTGCAGACCTAAGCAGACCCTGGGCGAATAGACAGAATGGGTGCTTTTGAAGGTGAAGGAAGTTTTCTTTCATTTTCTTAAAATAGCCTTCCCTATTTCATCCCAGGATATGTTTACAGGTCATGCTCTCAGAGACAGAATGAGGATGCTAAACAGAAGGCCAGGAGCCATCAAATAGTCATTTTCAGCACTGATCACCTCTGAGCTTATCATGCAGGTTAACAGGAAAATAAAATTTTGTTTCCATCCACATGTTCAGAAGATGTGTTCAATGAATAGATTGTTTGTTTTTTATTTACTGCCCTCTGGTGGAAACACATTAGAAATTTAATTTGCTTAAGATAATCCAAGATGAAAGGGAGAGAAGGTTGACATGGTATTTCTAAGGTGAACAAGAGTCCGGGTAAGTTCATCAAGTTTCTTATCTGAAAAGATACTTTTGAGAAGGGTCAGTTGCTTTGCTGAGACAAACATCAAGCAGAATCTGTCATTTGGCTGGGATTTTCACACCATTCAGCTAATCAGAGGTCACACAAAAAAGCTTGATTTTTTAGAAAAACTGGAAACCGAAACGTATTAGAATCATGTGTTCTTGCTTTCCAGGTTTTTCTTTTATTATGTGACGTAAATATGCACTTAGTGAAAATGTAGGGTTTCAAATCATTTTGTATTCCTGACCTTTTGTTTTTATCCCTTGGGTCTTCTCTTATTTCATTACATTGTTGGCTTTGTTTCAGATTCAAAAATATCATTTCCAGGATGGCTTGGCTTTTCTGGAAGATACTGTGACCATGCTGATCTTTCCTTGAGTTTGTCTTGCTGACAGCCTGTAGTTCTTTCTAGAGTCTTGTTAATGCACTAGGAAGAAGGCCAAACTTCATTCCTGGAATTGAACCTCAGGTTCACCATGGAGACACATGGCCAAATCCTGGATTTAGAGGAAATCTCAGCTCTGGGAACTGTATGGGATTTGGTGGGAACGGCGAGAGAGCTGGACAGTTCCCAAACCTGCTCTCTGTGCAGTGTTTTATAGTCTGCAGTTTCTTTGCTTGGTATTTTCAGCTCCAGAATAGTAACAGAGAGAACACCCGGCAACCAAGGGGAAATATTTAATCCCTCATCTTTTCCCTACTTTAAATATACTGCATTTCCTTGTCTTTCCTCTCCCCTCTCTTTCAATACCTGGAAAGTTTACTTATTGCATTAGGCTGCATACACATGCATGCTATAGAACTGACTATTTCCTCCTCCTTAAAAAAAAATTAATCTACAACCCCTTGGCAGTACCCGGCAGAATGAAACCACAATCCATCTCCTAGAGATTACAGAGGGTAAAGAGTCATCGGTTGCTTTGTGTCTGTTTCCCTACTGTATATTGGGAGCTCCTTGAAATGAGAGAAAGTCTCATTTCACCTTTGTGAGAGAAATTGCTCACCTGTATAAAGTTTAGAGATGGTCACTTGTGCGTCTCTGTGGTCTTTATGCTTTGTGACTTTATTTGTAACTTGATTTGTGGCTGTCAGAAAACTGGAGGAGAAACCAGAACACACTTCTTGTTGTAATGTGTCATCCATGTGCCCTTTATTTGAGGTCTCAGAAACTAGAATAGCAGTAAGTAGGATGCTTTTGAGGTTCTTGTACCCTTTAAGGTGTAACAGAGAGAGACCTCACGTAAAATGATAACCAAGAATTACTGACCATTCGCTATGAGCGCGATTACTGTTCCTGTGTAATTCTCGTTACAGCTCTGTGAGGTGAGTGTGTTGGAAGTTTCTGGCTTTTTCTTGTTTGTTTTTGTGGTGGTTCAAGAAGGCATAAGGAAGCAAACCTATCTTGCACATAGGAAGATGCCTAGCCTCTCAGCCAGATGCCCATGGGCGTCCTTTATCATACAGAATCTGCTAGGGTTCAGGCTCTGCTCCTCAGATGCAGGACTCAGCATTTTGAAGAAGAAATGCATTGAAACAAGAGCTGATGCTGCCTCACATTAACAAGATTTGGGTACACCACATACATACACACACACATAATGGGCCAGGATCATTCATTTCAGCCTCACCCACCTAGCACCTTTAAACTATGCAAGAAACTGGTGTGGTGAGTCTGACATCAGATCCAGAGTGAGTTTGATGTCAGAATTTTAAGAACTCAAAATCTCTGGGTCCTCTTATCTTCCTGGTGGTTCAGACGGTAGAGAATCTGCCTGCAATGCGGAGACCTGGGTTTGATCCCTGGGTCGGGAAGATCCCCTGGAGGAGGGCATGACAACCCACTCCAGTATTCTTGCCTGGAGAATCCCGTGGACAAGAGAGTCTGGCAGGCTACAGTCTGTGGGGTCACAAAGAGTCAGGCATGACTGAGCGACTTTTACTTCACTTCATCTCCCACGCAGTGGGTCTGGCCATTCTGACTCTCTCAGATGATGCCTGGGTGTGTGCTCCCAATGTCTGTTCCTGTGACTCTCCTTTGAATTTCTGTTATTTCCTGTAAAACTTCTGCTATTTACACGGTTGTTCATCAAACATGGCTTAATGGAATTGCTTGGATTTGTGCTGAACTGAGTTACAATCTCTTTTCAGCCTCACTCCGCCTCCTTGAGGTTCTTCCCAATTGCCTGAGTTGGAGTTTGAGACACTCCTGGCTCACTGCAGTGTGTTTAGGGAATTTCCAAGTCTGTTCCCCCAGATGGCTGCTCTCTATCATGGCAGGGGATTGTTCGACCTTTAACCTTCAGGGCACAGCTGTATTTTAATGGTTTTGGAGACAACTCACAGTATTCCCCATGAACAGACAATGGTATCACCATGCTATATGTCCTCTCTGTTTTTATGAAAAGGCAATGGCCCCTTTAAAAAAGAACAGTCTGTATTCAGAGCAGGTTAATACTGCTATGTTCTGGAAAACTGGCAGAATCATTAATAAGGAAGCCAGTTGTGTGTAGATTTAAATTAATCAGCAAGCATCCAGCAGCTAGAAACCTAAGGGGAGGGGAGATTCTCTCTCCTTGAAAAGAGAAAATATACTCCCCTCTCATTGGGAAAACACACACACACACACACACACACACACACACACATGCATGCACACACACACAGTCATGGAGAAGCAGACATATGGCGTGGCCATAATCTTGTCTCTCTTGTGGTTTCTGTCAAGCTGCATGCAAGAAACAGTTTAAATCTCTGAAAGATGAGCTGTACCCCAGAAGGATGTTTTTGGATGCTAAAGGATGGAGAGACCGAGGTGGATTATGTTCACCATTGTGAAGAGAGCTGCTTGGACTTCAATATCAAGAGGACAGGAAGCCACGTTCAAGGTTCCTTATCAAATTAGCTGAGAGTAGATTTGCAGAGGGCTTCCCAGATGACGCGAGTGGTAAAGAACCCACCTGCCAATGCAGAGGCATAAGAGATGCAGGTTTGATCCCTGGGTGGGGAAGATCCCCTGGAGAAGGGCCTGGCAACCCACTCCAGTTTTCTTGCCTGGAGAATCCCATGGACAGAGAAGCTTGGTGGGCTATGGTCCATCGGGTGACAAAGAGTTGAACATGACTAAAGTGACTTAGCACACAAACGCACAGAGTTGCAGAAGGAAGGAAAAGAGAATGAAGCAGGTTGTCAGGAAACTGGGGTTTTCTGCCCCAACATTGTTGGCCAGTTCCTTTCTAGAAATGCAGAGTGATGATAGCTGGTGATAGCTGAGATTAATTCTCACTCAGTACTTTTGTTTCCTCTCTTTAGTTTAGGCATATAGAAACCAAGAGCAATGAAAAACTGTGTATTTGACACTGGAAAAAGTTGTTTAGGACCTTGGATATCTGAGTAAATTGCAAGCAAAAGATTCAAGATAAATTAGCTGTTCATTTCAGACTAAGCTGTGATTGAGATTTGGCAAGATATCCAGTTTGCCTCTTTGCATTGTCATATATTGTTTAATGCTAGGACTCCTTACTGTTAATGCTTACGTGTTAATATTAATTACTCATGTTTTTATTTTAAAGACATAAGCTAGTTGAAAATCAAGTGGTAGCCTCTTTCACTTATTTGATATTTACAGAAAAAATTTCCATGTGAATCATGAGCTCATTCATTGCACAGTGGATAAAAATTTGAGCAGTGTGCAGAGGACTGGCCATTCTGACCCCACCTCCGCCCTTTACAAGGAAGTTCATTTGGGACAAATCCTTTACCTCTCTGAGCCTCAATTTCACATGTATAAGCCTGGAATAAGAAAAAAAAATTTACCATGCCTGGGTCACAGACCCACTGTATTAGTCAACTGAAAAGTCAGAGCAATTTAGAAATTGTCAGGAACTTAGAAATTACTGTGAAAATGCAACTTAAAAAAATAGATTCACAGATATGTCACCATCGCTGTGGTCTTGGAGAAGTTGCATCACTTCCAAGGATCTCAGTTCCTTCACTGAGTTTATAACAAGAGTGGGCACGCCAGTGGTCCGCAACCCCTGCCTGTGGATCCATCAGATCCCCAGCCGGTTTGGAATGGGGTTACACACCAGGAGGTGAAAGGTGGATGAGCCAAGCTTCTTCTGTTGCTCCTTTATCTCTGTCATTAACACTTGAACCATCATCACCCTTGCCCCCCATCCATGGAAAACTTCCATGAAACTGGTCCCTGGTACTGAAAAGGTTTGGGATTGCTGGGGCATGCCAGCCCTTCAGTAAGCCCTGGCCTGAGGCAGGGGGTGGTGCGAGCTGGGGGGTCTACACTGTCCACTGCAGCCCTGACCCGGGGCATCCTGGCAAAGACATCGGTCCCTCAGTTCACCAGAGGAGCTCTACCCTTATCTGATTTAATTAATCTTCTGAATAAATGTTTATTGAGAGGACTCTTCAGCTAAATAGGAGCATGATTTGGAAACCACTGGATTAGGTCATTTATGATTTCCCTTCAAAAGTTCACAACTGTGTTTTGCTGATTGTTTTTGCCATCGTGGTTATTGTTCATATCACAGGTGAGGTACCACCCCTGCTGGCAGCAGCACACTTAAAGGGCAGACATAGAACTTGAGAGAGAAGGGCAGTTCTTGGGAAATTGACTTGCTCTGCAAATCTAAGTGAGCACAGTGGTGGAAAACATAGTAGGCCTTTATTTGGGTCAGGATAACTGGTTAGTGAAAGGACTTCCCTGGTGGCTCAGAAGGTAAAGCATCTGTGCCTCCAATGCGGGAGACCCAGGTTCGATCCCTGGGTCAGGAAGATCCTCTGGAGAAGGTAATGGCAACCCACTCCAGTACTCTTGCCTGGAAAATCCCATGGACCGAGGAGCATGGTAGGCTACAGTCCATGGAGACACAGAGAGTCGGACATGACAACTGGTTAGTGAAGGTAGGCCACTGCTCGAGTAAGAAAGTATTAATTAATCTCTGAGCCAATGTGCTGCATCACCAAGAGTCTGCAGTGCCATCATCACATTCAAGGAAACAGTGTTTCTATCCAGGTGTTTCTTCCAGAGGTGGCACTGGCACTGGTTCTCTGAAGCCCAGTCCTCTCCTGGACTCTGCTGGATGCCAGGCTCCCAGCGCTTCATCTTTCAAACTAACAAGACATGTTCTAATCCTTTAAAAAGATACTGACTTCACTTATGTTTGCTCATTTTATAAAGTCGAGAAAAGCTAAGTGTGGATAAAAGACTCCACAAATAAATGACAAGTCTGGGTGGTAAGAGTAAGTGGAAATGTGACAAGAGGAATATTTCTATCAGGTCCTAAGTAATGTACATGATCAATCTCATACAAACATTCTTATCTAAAAATCTGAACTGAGATAAGAGGCCTCAGATAAAGCTCTGTCATCTATCAATTTATGGATCAGTCAATCAAAACAGATAGTTTGGATTAGAATAGCAGCAAACAGGAGTAGACATCTATCTGCATATATAAGAAGAAGATAGTATAAGCTTAAACAGCAAAATTGAGTGCATTATTATTAATCTTAGCCATATAGGGCCAATTACAGATTAGTTAATATACAGACATGGAATTTACTATTAGGGTACCTCACCAAATTAAATGACTTGGTACTATTGATTTAATAGAGTCTTCAGAGTCTTAAAAAAATCCTCCAAGAAATTTCTAATATTTTCTCTTATAAAAAGAATGTACCCACAAATGATACAACTTGTGATTTTTTTTCCTTCAGATTATACTTCTCCATTATAGCTACTGCTTCTGGTCTTCTGATTCCCCAGTTTCCTCAGGCTGTTGTAAACAAAAATGACATGGTTGATGCTAATATTATTGGGAAATGGCTTAGAGATTGTTAATCTGAACCACAATGTATGTAAAAACTATCAACACTTTAAACATACTTGATATTTTCTTTAACATTATTTAATATCACAAAACCTCACTGAAAATCTCTAATGCAGTTTTTATACACAAGGATGTTAAACATTTGGATCGAAAGAGTGGCAAAGCAGTTAGGAGTTGAAATTTTCTTATTTATTAATATTATATTCTTATCTCTTTCTTCCAGTCCAACACAACCTATAAGGCTGCCATGGTTGTTATTTTAAATTGCTTCTTAGTGGCTCTTGCTCTAAGACTTGCAGTATCTATTAAAAATCTTAATGAGGGGGATTACAAACCTTCTTGGCAAAGATAAAGAACATAAATGTTTTGATTAAAATGGATAAACTGAAATGGGATTTGAAGCTGGGATAACAGCAGTCAGTGGGCGAGATTTATTTCCTCTTGAGGACAAACTTCTCCCATTGCAGTATGGAGTCTGGAAGTCTGGCCCTGAACTCTTAGGAAAAATGGGCCAGTTTAATTGCACAGAGGTGGTTGTTGGCATATCTGTCCCTTTAAAAAAATCATGTCTTCTGTGCTCTGAGCACAGGGACATTTCGTATTAAAATTTTGTTGTTTCTTCTATTGCTGAAGTTTTGAGATTTAATGCGCTTTTTTAATTCTGGCACTGAGACATCATATAAAGAAAGCTAATTAATGCTCAACCATTTAATTTTCTTGTTGATTTTAAGAAATGATGTTGAGCTACATAACATGAGAAATAGGGTAGATACAAGGAAAGAGCTCCTAAAAGGAACTAGTTAAGCTTTAATGTGTCTGTGTGAACATGTACACGAATGTAATATACATATGTGAATAATAAAAACAATCATTTTTATATGCTGTTTTATAATCTGACTTTTATCATTGTTTTATGGAATCTTCATGTACCAGTAAACAGAGTATTACATCCACTTTGCCTATTACATAGTAGATACTCAATGAATGTTTTTGCTATGAGGCAGGATATGTATTCAGTGGACTGCATGATGTAGGCATTGTTATTCCTTGAAAGCAAAGAGGGGAATGGAGTATATGATATCCAATATTCTAGATGCAGGTTTCTAAAAACTGATATGTATCATAGTGAAGTGAAAGTTGCTCAGTTGTGTCCTACTCTTTGCAACCCTATGGACTGAGAATTCTGGACTGAATTCTCCAGAATACTGGAGTGGGTAACTCTTCCCTTCTCCAGAGGATCTTCCCAACCCAGGGATTGAACCCATGTCTCCTGCATTGCAGGTGGACTCTTTACCAGCTGAGTCACAAGGGAAGCCCATATATATCATAAGATCCTTCAAAATTTTTGAAGCACCTGTCAGCTTTCTTTCATATTGATGACTATCTGGAATGTATTTTCTTCTGCACATCTTGTTGGTTAAGTAATTGCAGGGACAACAGAAGATCCAGGATAGGTGTCTAGTGGTATTTGTGACAATTAGTCAGTCAGTCAACTAAACTGCAAAATATTCTGACCTCAGCACTTATTAAGTATTGAAGGAGACACGGAAGTGATAAAAGATGTGATTGGAAATCTCTTGGTTATTCGGTTCATGGTTCTCATTCTCCAGGGCTTAGTTCAGGTCATATGTATTGACCCCACTGATCCTGTTTTTTCTTCTGGAACTTCAAAATATTTTTTTTCTCACAAGCCTCTTCTCCCTGACTTCATAATATGGCTCCTGACTCATCAACTTCATACCACCTCTGCTTCAACCACTCCAATCTACATACAGTCTTCTAAAACACAGTGTTTTCTCTAAGTATATATTTTTCTTTCTTTTTAATGACTTTCCTAACTCCTTTCTCTTTTTGTTGAATCTCAGTAATTTTTCAAAGGTTGATTCAAACATTATCTCTTCTGCAAAGCTGTCTCAAGATCTCCCTAGGGAAAATTACTTATTCCCTCCTCAGTATTTCCATATCACAGGTATATGCCTATATTTTTCAAACACTTAAAATTAGTTTAAAAAAACAAACAAACATAGTATTATGATATTGCCTGTTTGTGTTTGTCTCCCAAAGTAGAATTCATCTTTTTCTGTCTGTAGTTCCAATCATAGTCTGACATCTATGAAACCCTTAATATAACCAGTTGATGATTGGGCCTTCCTGAGAACCTCTTCTCTTGGTCTGGTTTCAGGCTTGAGGACAAACTATTCATGGAATCTGCAGAAAACAAATCTGACTCCAGAAAGCATTTGAAGTAATATAAATTTTATTAAAGATTTTGAGGAAGAAAGAGAACTAAGGTTTTACCAAATCACTAACAACTTGATTAAAAATCTTTAGTTTTTTCCTTCTTATTTCTTTCTGTTAGACTTCTCTTCTGCATCTTCTAAGCAGAGGGGACATATCAGAGTCTTCATGTGGGTATATAATGGTGTTGGTGTGGATGGCTGGTGGATGTGGGTTTTATATCAAATGGGCACAGAAATGAAAAACTTAATCTATTTATATGTGGCCTCTTGATAATTATGGTTAGGTGTGCAAGATCCCCCGTGACCTGGCCCCCCAACTCTCCAGCTCCATCTTTTATAGTTCCCTCCTTTTCCTGTTAAGCTTATAGTTCATAGCACATGAAAATGAAAGTGAAAGTTGCTCAGTCATGTCTGATTCTTTGCGACCCCGTGGACTGTAGCCTGCCAAGCTCCCCTGTCCATGGAATTCTCCAGGCATGAATACTGGAATGGGTTGCCATTCCCTTCTCCAGGGTATCTTCCCAACTCAGGGATTGAACCAGGGTCTTCTGCATTGTAGGCAGATGCTTCACCAGCTGAGCTACCAGGGAAGCCCATGAGAGGATGTTTCATGACCCTGTTTCCTTGCTCGTGTGCTTTCCTTTTTCAGTAGTGCAGTCTACCATCTGTATGGTCAAGCCACTCAAGATGGCTGTTCTTTTGCTCTTTGCTCATCCCCTAATGGATAAGAACTTGCTTCACCGACACCCTACATATATGACTGACCTTCCTACATATTTGCCCCAGGTCCCATCTAAGGATAGTTTTAGCTTTACATCAGAACATCTCCACTATGTGGGCTTCCCCGGTGGTGCTATTGGTAAAGAACCCATCTGCCAATGCAGGTTAGACGTAAGAGACCCCAGTTCAATCCCAGTGTTGGGAAGACCCCTGGAGGAGGGCATGACAACCCACTCTAGCATTCTTGCCTGGAGAATCCAATGGACAGAGGAGCCTGCTGGGTTGCAGTCCATAGGATCTCACAGAGTTGGACACGACTGAAGCATCAAAGCGCATGTGCACATGCACAGACACAGACACACACATCTCCACTACACAGCTTATCAAAGGGGCCATGAAGGGCATCCCTTCAGCTGGTTTCCCTGGTAACCAAGGAGCCAACCTGACATCAATTCCCTCTAAAACCTCCCCCTGCCCCTAGGAGCCAAGACTGCCACTGTGTCCTGCCCACTATCCACTGCCTACCACGGGTGTCTCTGTAGGACATCACTTCATATATGAGAGCCTGCCCCCCTCCCCCCAACTACTAAACCATGGGTGTCTCCGTCACTGACTCCAGGCTCTTTTTTTCAGCCTTGAAGCTGGGCAAGTACATGCCTCATGGACCTGGGGGATACAGCCCAACACCATATTTGCCTGAATAATCTCTTCTCATCCTTCAAGTTCTCTAAGAATCCTATCTGAAATTTGCAAATGCTCCTTCTCTGTGCACTTACGTACAACGTACATTAGCGGGAGCAACTGCTCTATAGAAAAAGAAAAGCGTGATTGAAAACTCAGAGGATGAGCATGTTTTGTGAGAGAAAAACATGTGGGTGGGGGGAGGTGATGCTTTGCATCACAGTCTCACAGTCCTGCTGGTCTGTGAGCTTCTCAAAGGAGACAGTACCTTGTGTACTTTTGCCTGGTATATAATAACTCCTCCTAATTGTGTGTTGAAATGAACCACGATCTATCTCAAGTAGAATGAAAACTTTTCAGAGATCACAGCTGCTACAACTCTAAAAGCTTCCTACTTGCCATAGTGGTTAAAGGTTCATTATTCAACAAATGCTTTTTGATTGATTTTACAGTTTCTCCCTCTTTGTTTTTGTTTTTTTTTTTCCTACTACAAATCGCAAACTGCACCTACAGAGAGAAATCTCTGAATTGAGTTTTCATAATGCAAAATGAATTTGAATAGTCCAGAAGAAATTTACCTGTAATGGGTCAGTTTCGGATGGGCTACTTTTTAAAGGCAGTCTTTGGCCTTAGTTGGACCAATTCAAACCTACCGTTTAGATGAAATCCATTTCATCTTGACCTATTTTTAGATGATTATGTGGGGGATTTGTAGGTGATCAGGATATTCAATTTGGTACACTGAAAAAAGTCATAGTCATTGTTTAAACAAATAGAGCTATTTATTTTGTATGGCTGAGGGAAAATCCTTTAATCACTTTGAAACTCTGTTGTATTATATTCAAAACTGGAGATTATACCTTTATAACTTCCTGAAGCATGTGACTCACTTAGGTTCCATTTAGTTCTAAATATTTGATTCAACTACCTTGATTATCTATGTTAGGGATAAGTAAAGTGCAGCCAGTAGACTAAATGTGGACCACTACTTGTTTTTGAAGATTCAATTTGATTATAACACAGACCCTCTCCTTTATGTATTGCCTATGGCTCCTTTCAATGGCAGAGTTCAGCGACTGCCATAGATACTCAGAGACTGTGTGGATCTCTGACCATTTCCAGAAAAAAAGTTGGCAACTTCTGATTGCATCCCATTTTTATTAATCTGTACTGATCAAATACATAGATCAAGTAGCTGCTATTATGGATTGAATATCTGTGCCGTTTCCCCCTCTCATCCCCCAAATATTAAAATCTAACCCCCAATGTGATGACACTTAGACTAGGACCTTCGGAAAATGATTAGATCATGAGGGCTCGGCCCTTATAAAAGGATTAGGCCCCTTATAAAAGACCTCAGGACCTCCCCTGCCTCTTCTGCCCTGTGAAGATATGGCAAAAACACAGTTGTCAATGAACCAGCAAGCAAACTCGCATCAGACAACTGCCTGGTCAAAATCTGCCAGCACCTTGATCTTGGCCTTCTCAGCCTTCAGAAGTGTGAGAAATACATATCTTTGTAAATCATCCAGCCTGTGCTATTTTCTTGTAATATCCCAAATAGTTGCCAAATATCCACTTGAGTTTTTAATACCTTTTCTTTCTAGCCCACAACTGAAACCAACTGTAGTAAAGCAAAATAGAATTACTTTAAAAAATGGTTGATCTACAAAATACTTGAATAGCTCAAAATTTTTGAGGTGGGACTTTTTATTTTTAGCTGGACACTGGTGCACAGATAGCTCTGGGGTGCCATGGCTTGTTTGCTTTTTGTAAAATTTAAGGATCCAGTAATAATGTTCCATTTGCATTAAAAGAGAACTTAAAGGTCTTGTGTTTCCTCTCAAACAAGAGTCATTACTTTACAACATTCCTGACCTCTGTTGACATCTCAGTTACTCTAGTTTTAGGCATTAACTATGCCATAGGTAAGGGGCTTCCCTGGTGGCTCAGTAGCAAAGAATCCACCTGCCAACGCAGGAGAGGATGCCTGGGTTGGGAAGATCCCCTAAAGAAGGAAATGGCAACCCACTCCAGTATTCTTGCCTGGGAAATCACCTGGACAGAGGAGCCTGGCAGGCTACAGCACATGGGGTCACAAAGAGTCAGACATGACTGAGTGATTGAATAACGATGACAATAACATAGCTAAACCAACACAACTGGGAGCTCCTTTCCTATGATTTCTTAGAGATTAGGTACTGAGAATATCAGTCTTGCTTCTCCCTCAAATTAAGTATAAATAATATAGAGGAAACAGTAAGAAAAATAAAATTCTAGGAAAATAGGTGATACAGCTCCAATCAATGGTATCAGTCAACTAAAATTACAAATTCATAGTTAAAAACAAATGTCTGCTATGAGGTCTTTCTCTTGGAAGAAACATTAGGAGCTATTTAAGAACTTTTGCTCAGATGCATAATTTGTATATCTTTGATAAAGTATGGTATTTATTTTTCATTCTGTTCTGACAACCTACCCATATGATTATGCATTATGATGGTACTGTTTTTCAGAGCCCTTTTCACACTTTACAAAATTAATGCAGATTTTTTTCCTCCATTTACTAAAAATTGAACATTTTCAATCAGTGTATCTAACCGAAACAAATAGCCTATATTCTTTGCCTTTTTTTTCTATGTTGGCAGAATTGAGTGTTTTATTTTTTCCTTTTGATTTAAACAAACAACACAGAAAAAGGAAAAGAAAATGGGGGAAAAACCAATTTGTCAACAGAAGTAAGTAGGATGTCAAAAATAAAAGCTTTCTGATATTCATAACCATTATGGCAACACTGGGGCGTTTAATTTAGAAGTCGGGTATTTTGAAATAGAAAGCCTCAGCATTTTGTGGAAGTCACATTTGCCTAGTTATTTTCCATTCTCCTTCACCTTTGTGTTTGAGTCAAGGAAGAACTCTGTGCTATCATGCATTCCCTTCTGTGACTCCCCTCCCTGCCCCATCCCCAGTAATTGATTTGCTCTCTTGTTTGGGGGCAAATGGGTCTGAGAAAAGAACTATTAAACCCAAGAAAAAAATTGTTAAAAATGAAGTTATTACTTGAAATGTATTGAAAGTACAGTTTGGAATTGGTCTTAATCCCCCAGTTGCTTCCTATTCAGCTCTACCTCAGCAGGTTGGCCCTTGTTTGTTTAGAGGCTGGTGTGATGGCTGAGCTGGTGCCAGGCCAATGTGTTTAAGTGAAACCTAGGAGGTCCTGGGTTAGTCGAATACTATTCGCATAAAGCCTTGGGAACGTCTAACGCTTGTGTTGCTATTTGTACCATCAAAGAACCTGGTGGTCTCAAATCATACCCAACTTTAATTTTCAAGAGAGCAAAGGAAATAATTTGAAAGAGCACCCCCAAACTTTGGATCCAATTCTGATTCAAGGAGAAAACTTTGAATCTCCTTCTGAAAAACAGAGACAGAAAAACACATGGAGAATTTATAGTAAAGAATACTCTAGGCTCCAGACTCATTACATACGTTCCCATCTAGCCTAAGATGGCAAAAAGAATTACCTTCATTTCACAAGCAAGACAATAGAGGTAGAGGGAAAATAAATGATTTCGGCAAATTGGAAAGGGAGGAAATTGAGCTTTAATCTCCTAGCATTCATTCATCTGTCCTCGGATTGCATACTTGTAGCATGGGAAGGTTTGGTTTTGTTGTTGTATTCTGGTTATTTTTTATTTACACAGTCCAGATGTCCTTGATTGAAAACCTACAGTGGGGCAACCCGTTCAATCTTTGCCTACTTTTAATTATTAGAAATTCACCTTTAGATTAACCAAACTCTCTGTTTTATCATCCTTCCAGTAGTTCAATAGTTTTACTCCTTGGAGCCATATGTAACAAACTTATATATGTCACATCCAAGCCATGAGAATATTAGAAGATGGTAATCATGTTCTCCTTTGTTAAAATGTCCTATGTTCTTCAATGTTTCCTCCATCAGTTTGGGCTGAAGGCTTATCTTTACTGTTTTATCTTTCCAAGTGATATTCTTTTTAACTAAACTCTGTTAAAAAATGCAAAGTCCAAAAAAATGGAACTCTCTAGGAACTGTCTGTACTTGAAAGGGTAGGTTTTAAAATTTCTCTGTTCTAGAGTGTGTGCTTCTGTGAACATCATCTTGAAGACCTCAGTCATCCTTTTCTCTTTTACTCTCATACTCCTACCACACTCATAACACTTCTGACAACAGCTGTATGTGTCCCCTGCCCCCATATACCAAACAATTCTTCGTCTGGGTATCCTTTCAATTTAACTCAGTTCTGACACTGTCTACCTAGAGATAGCATCAGAGCCCATATCAGATCCCACAAGTTAAGTGTTCAGTCCCACGAGACTGCCCCTCATTCAGAGTCTGATTACAATTAGTAGGTCCCCAGTTTACCTACAACTTCTGTCTGACTTGGCTTACAAATCAGAGGGTCCCATGACCTCCTCCATCCTTGGACTTGATTAGTTTGCTAGAACTGCTCACATAATTTACAGAAACATGTATGCTTACCAGTTTATTAAAGGAAATTATCAAGGATACAGATGGACAGCCAGATGATGAGGTATATAGATGAGGTCTGGGAGGGTCCTGAGTGCAGTAACTTCTGTTCTTGTGGAATTGGGGTACATCACTCTCTTGATATATGGTTGTACTCATCAGTTTTGAAGCTCCTCAAACTCAGTGCTTTTGGGGTTTTTATGGAGGCTTTGTATGTCAGTCATTAACTCAATTTCCATCTCTTCTCCCCTCTCCAGAGGATGGGGTTGGGATTAAAAATTCCAAGCTTCTTATCATGGCTTGATCTTTCTGGTGACCAGTCACCATCCGGAATATATCCAGGAGGCCACCAGAGTTGCCTGGTCAGAGCAAAGTTTGCTGTTAATGCTCTTACTTAGGAATTTACAATGATTACAGGAGTTCAGTGCCAGTAATATGGGGGCAGAGACCAAATGTATATTTCTCATTATAAATCGCAGTATCAACACACCTGGTCATTCTTTTTCTTTCTTTCTCTTTCTCCTTCCTCTCTCTCGCTCTCCTGTTTTTTGGAGGGGTCACATTACTCTTTCTACTCAAATTCAGTTTATTGTCAACTAATCCTTAAGACCTTATCAGGTGCCATGCTGCTGTGTCGTATCACTACCTCATCTTTTCAGGCTTGGTTGCTTTGCCAGTCTGAAATGCACACACATTTATCTCTGTTGAACTTCATCTTACCAAGACCAGTTTCTTGATCCAGCCTAACAAACACTTTGGATGTTGATTATCCAGCTTGAGCTTTATGTTACCTGAAAATGTGATGAGTTATCATCCAAGGCAATTTTAATAACTAATGCCAGAACTAAAGAGAAGATAGACTTCTTCTTTATCTGTGTCCATTACTCAGTACAATTTGGATCTGGATAGTTGAAAAATAAAAGGTTCTTATTTCCAATTCAGTACACCAGGCTTTTGTTCAGATCATGGTGGCTGACCTCATTAAACCCCTCACTAACTTCCAGGCATACCATGGCCATGTTTGCTATGCTTCCTGCATGCTAAGGCAATCTAATCTAATAATCCTTTCATATAAAGAAGTTAGATCCAGTGACTGTAACTTGTTGATAATGAACCTAAACTGAGTCCAGAAGCTCTAACTCTAGTGAAACTTTATGGAGAGTGACGTGCAGTAAAGACTGAGTAACATTTATTAATTATGGCTTGATAATTATCTGAAGTTTTGGATTTTTAAGGATTTCACCAGCTGCTGAAATCTTTTATTTTATATGCTTTGATTCAGGAGAAAATTAAGCACATAGGAAACTGATATTGCAACTATTTTTAAGTAATTCCTGTGAAATGTTCACAAATTTTCTGGATATTGAAAAGCTGTATCTCCAACAGCTAGATGTATAAACATCTTGATCACAACTTCTGTGTACTGAGAAAACAGATGAAATCTATGAAATCTATCTGACCCATGGGACATTTGTCAAAGAATTTTTAGGAAGGAAGAGAGGAAATGTTTTCAGTTAGCCCAGGAAAGATTCTTGTTAGTCTTTACAATTCAAAGGGAGTAGAGGGGATTACCAGCTTTATTTAATTTTTCTCTGCTCATTTCCCCTGGCTCAGCAGATGACTGCTTTGTTCTAGTGGATGTGAGACTGTGAAGAACAAAAACCAAAGAGCCACATAATCTCTGAAAGATTCCTTAGATGTCTCGAAGTCCAAATTTCAAACAAGGTCATAACTCTCTATGATAACCCTGACAGTTGGCCATCTCTTCTTGACCTCATGTATCTCATGTAAGCAGGAACTCATTATTAATAAAGGGACTATGCTATTTTTAGGAAGTTCTAAGCATTAGAAGGTCTTTTTTTAATGATGAATGGAAATTTGCCTCCTTGTAACTTTCACCCTCTACCCTCGGTTCTTTTGTGTGAAGATAGAGTAAGCATAACGTTTCCTTTACCTGACAGCTCTTTAGAATTCAGCGGTGACAATCTAATTCTTTTAAGTAGGGTATTTCAGTATGGACCCTTTACCTGGGTCCAGAAAAGGGATGGGGGAGGGCATGCAATGTCTACAGAGAAAGCATCTTCGTATAACAGTTGGACTTGAGATCATTCAACTTGCAGTCTCCTGTCAGTTCTTCCATTAAATGTGATTTGGAAGTCATCTAAAGCCTCACCTTTACCACCTGTAAAGTTCAGGGTACCTCTGCTAATTGCTTCAGAAGACTGTTATTGGGATGTGATAAGAGAATGAATGCCAAATATCTTTCTGAAAGTTATATGCTTTGTAAATATATAGACTTAAAGCTTCAGAGAAAGAAGCAACACCTGTGCCTCTGACCAATGATCTGCATTCTTTGTCTGGGGACACCTTCCCCATGCCTGATACAGTGGGATTGCTTCCTCTAGTCTGGTGCTGATAAAGAATGATAAAACTGATAAAGAATCTGCCTGTGGTGCAGGAGACCCAGGCTCAGTCTCTGGGTTGGGAAGATCCCCTGGAGAACCAAATGGCTACCCACTCAAATGGCCTGGAGAATCCCTCGGATGGACGAGCCTGGGAGATGACAGTCCATGAGATCACAGAGTCCAACATGACTGCGCGACTAACACTTTCACTTTCCTTTCATTTTCACAGGCTCACTCTGTCCTAACTACATCTCCTTTACATTCTTTCTGTCTACAAGTCTCCCTTACTTTTTTTTTTGTCCCAGCATCTCAGCCAGGAGACCTAAAGCCCCTCTTTTAATTGTATTAATCTTCCTCTTCATCCCTAACCAGCTGTCACATTTGTAGTAAGAAAAAAAAAAACTTAAAATTTCAAATCATAGCTCCTGTTCTGTTAGGTCCACCTGGCTTCATCATAATTTCAGTGTCCACAAATATATTTAATCCCTAATTAAAATGAAGTTAAATACAAGCTTCTTTGTGGGTTGGCCACATATCACCTTATTATTTCTTCTCCTCCTCAAACTGCTTACTCCTGCTCTATAATCCTTGCTCTAAATCCTGCTTTTATATTACAAAAAAAACCCCCAAATACTTAGGCCTTCTCCTGCTAAGACCTTATTTCTCATTTTCTAGCCTCTATAACTACTTGATACTAGTTCCATTTCCAATTTAAATCAGTCTTTCTGTAAGAATAATGCTGGACTAGTCTTTTAATCTGCATGCTGTGAATATAACCAAAGAGGTCTAAAAAAGATAAAACCCAAGAGATTTTACAGTTGAAGAGAAGTGACTGTACATTGAGGATTCTGAAGCTTTTTGTTTAAAAAATACCAAATCTGGGCACCAGGGTGAAATGTTTGGGATGAACCTAAGTTGTCCAGATCTTACTTACTATGATCACTTCAAAGGAAGAAAGAAGGCCCAGGCAAAAAGGAAATTGTGTGTCCTAAGAGATGGTATGTTTTTCCTCCCGTAATATCATTACTAGTGATGGTAATCACATTGCTCTGAAAAGAAAAGAGATTTCCATTTCATTTCATGGTCCTAATGAATAGATCTCCATTTATGCTACTACAAAGTTGTTTCAGAGTATGGGCTTTTTGCTTTCAGAGTAGTTAGAATAATGGATGATCTTTTCTGCAATTACTTGGGTATAATTAAATCTGTGGATTTTGCTGACGACTCTAACAGTCAGGCACTCAAGCTTGTTCTTGGAAGTCTATTATATCAATCAAATGGCAGTTCTTTGCTTAACTCTGCTCTTAAAGATGGGTTTATGAAATTATGGCATATGGTGCCCCTTTTCAGAACATTCTGGGTACAGCTGTAACAGAAGGGAGGAAAAAAGGAAGGAAAGGGGAAGAATGTTTTCACTAGGATGTATTTGAGTTGTATGTATGTCTGAGGAAGGTGTAGAACTAAAGAGGTTTCATATGTGATGAATCTGCTTAGCTAGGCAGTAAACATCTAAGGGGAAATAGAACATCCGGGCTTAATCACTAGACTGACCAAAAGCAGCTTGAGGGCAGGGGTTTTGTCCTATTTATTTTTCTATCACTGATACCTAGCTTGGTGATTGGTGTAAGGAAGATCCTTGATGAGCAGTTACTGAACTGAGCGCTTCATGTCTGGCGAAATTACACTGAAACCAGGCACCTTGGTTCAGTGTTCAATTTCTATTTTCATAGCATTGAAGGGTTAGAGGATTTTTTAACCCTCTGTTTGGATGTTAATATTCCTACATGAACAGAGATCAAGTTATACATATTTCAAGCAGCAGAGATTTCTAATAGTTTGACAGTCATTCGAAATACCTAACCCAAATCTGCCAATATACATCAGAGTTACTATCTTTTTCTCCTTCCCTCAGTGAAAAATCTTTTACTTCAAATATAACACTATAAAATTCCTTTACTAGAAAAGAACCTACTGTCCAAAAGCCTCATTTCTCTCCTTAACTTCTTGAATAAATAACAACAATCTAAAAGTCTAAGAGGGAATAATTAGAATATAGAAAAGAGAAAGAGGAGAAATCTTGGCTTCCAGAGAACTTTTTCTCCCTTAGAAGGAAAGGAAAAGGAACTCCTGGCATAGTCAGCATGTGGTGCATTTGTCTGTGATTTCTTATTCTGGCTATGTGCTTCTTGTTAAGAATGCTGTCTATCAGTGCCCAGTCTCTGTTCCAGAGGCAACAGAATATCAATTCCTTCCTCACATCCCATCACTACTTTCCTTTTATCTTGACCAATGCTGATCTGTGCACATCTTACCTAAATAATCTAAAATAGGACAGAGTCTGCTGACATATCTGTTTTGACCCACTGACTTATCTCCACCTATTGTTAATACCCCAGAAATTCCAATCACATTACTGAGTTTTTATTAGAGAATGAAGCTCAGTAGTCAAAGGTGACTCTTCTTCAATGTGATTCAGAAAACTAATTTTTCACTTCCTTCCATCTTTTTGCCATGGTAATCTCAAAATTTCAGGCAAATGAAAAACAGTGTTTACTCACTCCAAAGCTGGATTCCCAGGAGAAAGCCAATATTTTCTTCTGTCTGGACTTGATATCTATGTGTAAATCACAGTTATAGGATGGAAGGAAAGTAAAAAGTCTGGGTGAGGGTCTTCATTGGCTATAGTAAGGTTTTATATTTGAATAAGGTGGGAATCACATGAAAAGATTTATGTAAAAAAGACTTAAGCTTTGGGTAAAGAAATCTCTTAATATCAATTAACTGGGTTGTCTTGTTTCCTTACTTTTATAAGGCATGAGTTTGAACCATTATTTGTTAAGATCATTCTTATAGTTCAAAATGTAAAGAAGTAATCTTAAATATCACAGTGGGAATATGAAAAGTTACAGCAATGGAGTGCTACAATATTAACAATGAAACAGCAAAGTCAAAATATGCTAGACTACTTGAAGACAGTGTTATGATTATAAATGTTCCTGGTGGAACAAGTCTGGTCTCTGGGATGAAAGTGAAAGTGAAGTCACTCAGTTGTGTCCGACTCTTTGCGACCCCATAAACTGTAGCCTCGATTGTAGCCTACAGGTTTCTCTATCCATGGGATTTTCCAGGCAAGAGTACCAGAGTGGGTTGCCTTTAAGAGGTTCTCAAACTGTAGTTCTCGGGCCGGCAGCATCAGTAACTCAGGGGAAATTGTTCAGAATGCAAATCTTTGGCCCCACTCCAGACCTACTGAGTCAGAAGCTCTGAGGGTAGAAGTGTTTCTGATGTGAACTCAAGTTTGAGAACCACTGGTCTAGTTAGTGCAAGAATTTTTGCCACATGTAGAACTGGACTGAAATAACACCTCGATCGCTTGCAGTCTCCAGACTTTGTGGAGGTTATAAGTACTTCCTGGAGTCTTAATTTTCTTATCAGTAAGAGATGATAGGATCTCAATGGAGATTCAAATTAATACTTCAGTATGTTATTCCTGAATATTTGAGGAAGCTGGTATAAAAAACCCTAACCTTGACCATTTCTCTCTCCCTTCTCTGTGCTTTAGGAGTTGAACATGGAAGAATTAATTGGAAGCTAGGACAGTGTTTTCAAACTTTTTGACTCCGGGTCCTCTTAAAGTATCACAAATTATTGAAAATCTTACGGAACTTTTGTTTATGTGGGTTTTATCAATCAGTGTTTATTATATTAGAAATTAAAATAGAAATTGTTAAAATGTTTATTTCATTTACTTAGAAACAACAGTCACCTGTTAACATAAGCAACATATTTAAATGAAAATAACCATATTTCCAAAAGAATAAAACATTAAGGAAAAGAGTAGAATTTTTCAAATCTACTACTGGTCTCTTTAATGTTTGGCCTAACAGAAGACAACTAGATTCTCATATCTGCTTCTGCATTCAATTTGTTAAAGTATCACATGTCAGGTAACCTGTGGAAAAATTCCCCTGTATACTTATAAGCTAAATAATTTCTTAGTATTTTCACAAACTACTAAGTAGTTTCTTATAGTTTCTTAGTATTATTATAAAATAATTTCTTAGGACATAGTTTCTTAGCATTATTATAGATAATACATTATTGTTATAAAATAATTTTTTTAATAATCTTACCATTTCTTAGTATTATTACAAAAATAGCTGTGACCTCACTGGTCCCCTGAAAGGAAATTGGGGACTGTCAGGGGTTGGTTATTAGATCATACTTTGAGAACCCTCTGGGCTATTTGGTTAGTTAGATGAAAGTGCAGTTAATCCAGAATACTCATAATATAAATCTTTTTTTTTCCCCTCATCATAACAATTTTGGACACTGGTTTATCAGCTAAGAATTAACAAAAGTGGGTTCATTTACATGAAACTGTATCAGGAACTTCAAATAAGTACACAATAACGGAGCACAACTGTAAAATATGAACACACTTTGTTTAGCTTATCATTATTAACTTTGAAAGCTGAATAAAACCACTGCAGTATCAATGGAAATGAAGCAGAAATAAGATAGTGAGAAAGAGGATAGGTGAGTTTCCATGACAAAAAATAGGACTGTGTGTATGTGTATGTGTGTGCACGTACTCACTGCTCATAAATGTTTCAGAATGCCTGAAAAATACAGTGCTACAACATCTACTCATGTGAAGGGATATGCAGAAGTTTAGTATTTCTCTCTTATTAAAATGTTTATTTCAGGTTGAGTTTAAAGAGTACCTGAAGTTTACCAGTAGTAACGTAGATCTATTCTAACAAGTATTTTGGGGCTGCCAATCTTTGTGCAAGAAAATGAATAGACAGCTCCCCTCAATTTTCTGGAAGCTTATTTTTCATCAACAGGAAGGGTATGATGTGAGGGTGACATGATCCAGGCAGTCCACGGATAGATTTAAGGCAGCAATTGTTTATTATTTCACTAACTGCTTCAAACAACTGAGAATTGCATTCATGTCAGGAAAAAATTCTAAATAAATTTATCATAGCATCTTTGCTCTTTCATGTGCTGAGCTTCTTCAACTTCATACTTAACATGGGAATATAACATACTTATCAACCACAGTTTTGATGTTAAGACAGATAAAATGCAGTTGCTATATAAGCACAGAAAAAGTTCAAGTACTTTGTACTATATCTATATATGACATTATATGACATCCCAATTCAATTTCAGTGCCACTGTTGAGTCTGGTAAGATTACAGTAGATTAAGGAGGATGACTCATGCTATAATAATGCACAGTTTAGCCAGAAGTGGTGCATAAAATATATACAATGAACATAATGTTTAGTATGGTATAGATTATATTTGGCATGTTTGGTAGGTATTTTATAAGCACATCTGAAATTTTATATCATCTTCAACAGATGGGAAATAAACAGTAGCAGAAGCTGTTAATTTTTTTATTATTCATTGGGAGAAAAGGAGTAATAATGTTAGGAAAAAACATATTGAGGCTAAAAACTATATAAAATCTTTTTAAAACCCATTTTAAAATCTTGAGGAAAAAAGAAATAAAAAGTAACTTGAAATGTTCCAACATCTGTTATCAGGACTGGCAGCCCTGAAAAAGCAGTTGCTGTTAGGTAAGAAAAATATTTTCTAGTTAAAATACAGACAGCTGGTTTTTGAGATGCTGGGAGCAAGTATTTGCTGAGTGGATAAAGTGGAAGAAAGCTTAAAAAAAAAACTCAAATGGCAAACAAATTAAGACAAAGTTCAAGTTTCAAATGCTGGTGTAGATTTGAATACAATTGGGAAAGTTTGAGACTTTAAAGGGAAGAAGGCAGTTCTCATAGAGATGGAAAAGTCACGCACATACCCTCCACTGTGTTTTGTCAGAAGGGCATTTTGAGGCAGCTTTGGGGGCTGCCTTGAGCCCTGACGGAACCACCGGAGGACAGCTTGCTTAGCAACAAAACCCTTGACAGAAGCACGAGATATGCCCCCAGACAAGAAAAGAGCAGTAGCAGGAGACCCACATCCTGCCCCGTGAGCTCAGTAAGCTCATGACCCCTAGGACAGGGCTCTCTGTATGTATAAAAACAATAATTTGTGGACCTAGCTTGACCCATGTACAGACAAGAAAGCTCCTCTGCTCAACCTGGAGGAGGAATTGATGATGGAACCATCATGCCTACTCAAGAAAGACAAAGTTCTTTTCCCTTTTCCCACTTTTCCTTTGATTATAAAACTGTAGCCCAGTAAGTTTTCAGGGAGTGACATCTCTGGCCCACCCGCTTGTAAGCCTACAAGTGTCCTATTTTAATAAAGCACTGCTTATCCACCACTTAGCCTCTCACTAAATCCCGCACTGAAGCATAAAGGACTGGTAGCAGAGCTGTTTGAAGCCCCCGAAATGACACCAACCAGTTTCACAGCCAGGCAGCACTGAAATAGAAGCGGTTAGGGGCTCTTCACCGTTAGGAACTGGGGAGAGACGTTATAGGGGAAAGGCAGATGCAAAGTCGGGGAATTACTGATTGGCTATAGTTTAGAGCCTAGTTGGCTATTTTGATTGGTTGTCCTTAGCTTTCAATTTTGTGACTTTGAGACATATCCAGATGTAGATTTTGGGTTGCTGATACAGGCTGCCCCACATTACAACCACCTCAAGTCTGATGGGCTCCTTGTTAATAAACAGTTTTCCTGGATTACAGGCTCCTTCTGGGTGTTCATCTCTGTAGCCCTAAAAAAAAAGCACTTTCATGGTGATCAAAAAATATCTGTTGCTTGAACAATCAACTGGTGAAAATCTCTGAAGTGCCTTTAACATTCTTGGAAACCTGTCACTCCATAATTAGATATGAGGCTACAAATGTAAACCTCCGTGAAAGAGTGATTGAGATGGTGGTGGTGGATGGATTAAATTGAAAACAGAGACCCAATGCCCTTCTCCTAAGAATGTGAGACAGACAGGCAGAGGGATCTATGAGAAAGGAAGACAGCAGAGTCAGGGAGAGTCCACGGAAAAGGGAGGCTAAGGACAGGCAAAGGATGAGAAGGGCTTCTTTATGCTAAAGTTCCTTCTCTGAAGGACGATCTGATAGAGGCCTTTAGAAATAGAGGGAGAACATTTCATTTGTAAATTGTGCTTAAAATTGCTATGTGCTTTGTTTTGTAAAAGGTGATAGACCTGGCAATGAGTTGATGCCATTTTAGAGAAAGGTGATAAGGACAGATAACTCTAAAGTGATTTTTCATCCAAAGAACAAAGCCCAGGGAGGGTTATAGGAGGGCACTTGTGCCCCCTCTGCAATGCTCCAGTTGTTCGTGCCTGGCCCAACTGCCTTCTGTGGTCGAAGGCAATGTTTACTAGCTGTTTGGGACCACTAAAAAGCAAAGGGCCTGCACTGTAGTTTGGGATTTGAAAAGGCCTGGCCACGTCTCACTTTCCAGGCTGACTAGTCAAATCCTTGGGTTACCCACTGGCACTGTCTTCGATCTCCTCCAGACTCTCCAGCCCACTCTCCTCACCTTTGACCTTCAGCCTCCGTTGGTCACTCTCTGCTTCCCAGGTTAGAAAGAGCAAGCCCAGCAATGACACTGTTAACAACAGAGTCTGCTAAGCCTCTTTTTCTTCAAACTGGGCAATCTTTCTCAAAGAAGATACCTGGGAAGGAAACTGTTAGCCGAGAGAAGCGGAGTACTCCATAATGGACTTTCAGGCCTTAATTGACGGCAGGATTTGCCCTCTAATTATGCAACGTGGCTAGTGGCTTAGTTTGTCTACGCATAAGGCTGACCTTGCCCATTATCTTTCCATTATCTCTGTGCAGAGTACATATGGGGACTGAAAAGAATAAAAAATACATTCACACGTGGGGAAAATACTGAACAGATCGAGTCCACATAAAATGTAATCCAGTCTTATTTATCCAGCTAATGAAATTCTACTTAACCAGGGTGAAAAGTGGGAACATGCCACCGGCTCAGTCAACACTGGGGCGAAGGAAGGAGTCTGACCTTTGCATATGTGAGAGGCTCCCGGAGCAGTCAGGGGGATAGACAGGCTTCTGCCCGCAGCCCTCCTCTTTCTTGGCCATAATGAAGCTCAGAGGAGCTCAGCTCTGTACCACCAATTGAGCTGTGCCTCTCCTACCGCTAATACCCACGAATCTAGAAAAGGTAGCTGGGGAAGCAATTAGAGAAGAGAATTTTTTTTTCAGACTCTTATTGCCTTTTGTACAATATCAGGGTTTTGTTGCTTCAGTTGTTTTTCCAGCAGAGACAAAGGAAATAAAGCAGTCCAAGACCTTAACATCAAATTTCTGCCTTCAAATTGCTGGAAGACGAAAGGCTAGATGAAAGAGCCTTCACACACATACCCCAAACACATATGTTTCCAATGATAAATCTTCATACCTGTGCATCTTGGTTGCTTTCATGTCATATTAATGCATGTTAATTTAACAGATGCAGACCATGTTCTATTTGTAAAACACTGAGTAATAGATGTGGAAAGAAGAAACACAGTTCACCCTGCGTTCTTGGAGCAAATCTGATGGAGCAGGACCATAGATAAGAATCTTAAACACAAGGATTTAGCAAAGCTGCCTAATGATAATAACAGTAAAGTTTGTCACAGGCCTTTTGAGCTCATCTTATATCTTAGCTTCACTGCTTCCCAGCCATTTTTGCAGGGACCAGTTCTGTACTGGCTTTAATCTGCTTTGTACCAGGACAGTCTGACAGTGCATCACCTTGGCCTGTGACCCCTGCTTCTTGCCCTAGGTCTTATCTGAAGCAGTGGCATAGGACATTGGCAAGACTGGAGGCCCATACTTTCATGACCTGAAAATGTGGGGAAGTTAAGGTGAGGGGCAGAGGGTGAAGAGCATCTTTGATCCATCAGGAGCAGCTGATAGGGAGAGGTTCCCCCTGATCCTGTTGTCATGTAGGAGGCACGGTTCAAAACATTCTCCCTGGGGTTCTGTGCAGTTCATCCCACCACTTTCAATGGTAACCACTTCTGCTATTGGCTTCTATCCTTTCTGTATTCCCACTTCCTGGGCTTACATCCCAACCCAGTGTGCACATGGGCCTTTGTTTCAAGCTATACTTTCAGGGGGGCTTCCCCGGTGGCAGCAGTGGTAAAGAATCCACCTGCCAATGCAGGGGATGTAAGAGATGCAGGTTTGATTCCTGGGGCGGGAAGATCCCCTGGAGGAGGATATGCTGACCCACTCCAGTATTCTTACCTGGAGAATCCCATGGACAGAGGAGTCTGGAGGGCTACAGTCCATAGGGTCACAAAGAGTCAGCCGTGACTGAAGTGATTTAGCACAGCACAGCACACATACTTTCAGGGATACTCAAGCTAAGAAAAAGAATAATATTTAATATTTTTTGCACATTTCCTATGTATCAAGCATTTCATTGAACATGGTATATGTCATAGCTGAGTTGATTGTTTCTAGATAGTTCTTAAGGTATCAAGAAATATTATTGTCATTTTACAAATAAATAGGATTTACAGCATATGTATGGAATCTAGAAAAAATGGTAAAGATGATCTTATTTGCAAAGCAGAAATGGAGACACAGATGTAGAGAACAAATGTATAGATACCACGGGGGAAAGGGAGGGAATGGGATGAAGTGGGAAATTGCAATTAACATGTATAGCGTCACTGACTCAGTGGACATGAATCTGAGCAAACTCCGGGAGACAGTGAAGGACAGGGAAGCCAGGCATGCTGCAGTCCATGGGTTCGCAGAGAGTCGAACGTGACTTAGCGACTGATCGACAACAACAAATATATAAAATAGATAACAAATATATAAAATAGGTAACTAATGAGAACCTACTGCAGAGCACGGGGAACTCTCCTTGGTGCTCTGTGGGGACCTAAATGAGAAGGAAATCCAAAACAAGGGGGATACATGTTTACATACGGTGATTCACTTTGCCATGCAGCAGAAACAGACACAGCAGTGCGGGGTACATTAAAAAATAAACATTCATGTAGTAAAAGCAAAAAGAAACAGGTTTTTAACAGTTCAGTAATTAGCCCAATGTCATACACCTAGTAACAGTGCCAAATTGAAGTTTTGTTTAATGTCTAAACTCTTAAAATTTCAGGTGACCACATTTAGTCTCATGGCTTTCAGTAACACTTAGACACCAACCCCCCCCCCCCCCAAATGTGTGTCTTGCCCAGATCTCTAGAGTTAATTTGTATATCAGTTGCCTCTTAAACATATCCACTCAGGTATCTAGTAGCCACACACGACTTAACAGGTCCCAAAGGGAGCGCCAAGTCTCCTTCTTTCTCATCTCGGTTCAGTTCAGTCACTCAGTTGTGTCTGAGTCTTTGTGACCTCATGGACTTGAAGCATGCTAGGCTTCCCTGTCTGTCACCAACTCCCGGAGCTTGCTCAAACTCAAGTCCATAGAGTTAGTGATGCCATCCAACCATCTCATCCTCTGTTGTCCCTTCTCTTCCTGCCTTCAGTCTTTCCCAGCATCAGGATCTTTTCTAATGATTCAGGTCTTTGCATCAGGTGGCCAAAGTGTTGGAGTTTCAACTTCAGCACCAGTCCTTCTAATGAATACTCAGGACTTATTTCCTTTAGGATAGACTGGTTTGATCTTCTTGCAGTCCAAGTGACTCTTAAGAGTCTTCTCCAACCCCACAGTTCAAAAGCATCAATTCTTGAGCGCTCAGCTCTCTTTATGGTCCAACTTTATTTCTCATCTTAGTTAATGCCAATTCTAACCTTCCAATTGCTCAGGCCAAAACTTTGGAGGTATCCTGACTTCCCTTTTGCTCACATGTACAATTCATCACCAAATGATTGGCTTTACATTTCTTTATTTATTTTTAAATTACTTTTTATTTATTTATCTATGCTTGCTCTTCATTGCTGTGCACAGACTTCCCCGAGTTGCAGTGAGCGGGGCTGCTCTCTAGTTGGCGGTGCACAGGCTTCTCATTGTGGGGGCTTCTCTTGTTGTGGAGCCAAGGCTCTAGGGCCACGGGCTCGGTATTGCAGCACATGGGCCATAGAGCCTGTAGGCTTCAGTAGTTGCTCCCTGGTATGTGGAATCTTTCTGGACCAGGGATCGAACTTGTGTCTTAACCACCGGGCCAACAGGAAGGTCCTGGCACTTAAAGTGTAAGTGGAATCTGTTGATGACTGTGCACTGTGCTACCACTAGCCAGACCAAGTCTGTGCACCTTTTGCCTCATTTCTTGTCCCCCTACTCCTCCGTACTTCCACAGCCTACCTCCTGCCTATTCCTACTGTAGCACTTCCCTGCTCTGACACTTTCATTTAACCTTTGAAAAATGCTTCCATCACTCATGCAGAATTAAGTGGTTATGAATTCAAGTCTGGTGATGGATATACATCTCAGGCCTTTGGGACAGTAATTTTTTGGTGAATATTGAGATACCTGGAGACTTACAAAGTGATATTTTAAATAACATATGTGACAGAGAAGGGGAAACTGTTGCTTTCCTGAACTGACTCAACTCCTGAGAGGTCAAATCACTGCTTAGGACAATTTTTATATATTCACCTATAACTTGGATACCTTGGTAGAACAAAAGAGCTCCAGGACAGAAGTTAGGAGAGCTGATATTATAATAGTTCTACCAAATTAGCTATTTTTCCTTAGATAAGTCACTTACATTTCTGAGTTATTTAATGTCCTTATGTGTAAAATGGAATAAATAATGACTGCTTCCTTACCTCACAAAGCTGTTGTCTGTTTGAAATGATATAGTTTATAAATGACAAGTTTCTAACTGGTTCTCAAGAAATTCTGCTGAAAGATGTAGGGGAATTCCCATATCCCCTGAATTGTGTATAAAATTGGGTCTGTGTATGTGCATAAGGCCTTTGATTTTTTTTTTTTTCAGGAAATAGAGTCCATAGTTTTCAACACCTTCTCAAGATGATCCAAGAGAGATCAAGATTTTCTAGTAGAGGTGCTTTATAATCTATAAAATACTGTTCACATAAAGCTACCATCTACTGGACTCCTTAAATTATCCTGCTGACCTTGTTGTATATGGGGGCAGTATTCTTTACTAAGAAATTGTGATTTTGGCCTTTAAAAGCCAATAGTGAATCGATAAACTTTGCCTGTCCATAGCTGGTTAGTGAGGCTGGTAAACATGGCTTCATAGAAAACTGTCCAGTGTATAGCGTTCAAATCTGATAGGAATCTGCTTGCCAAATGCAGGAGACACAAGAGACTCAGGTTCTATCCCTGGGTTGGGAAGATCCCCTGAAGTAGGAAATGGCAATCTGCTTCAGTGTTCTTGCCTGGAAAATTCCGTGGTCAGAGGAGACTGGTGGGCTACAGTCCATGGGGTTGCAAAGATCTGACATAACTGACAGTCCCCTGCCCTCAGCACACATGCACGCGCGCACACACACACACACACACACACACACACACACACGGCTCTAATCTAGACCTGACTGTCAGATTCTAGAGAACATTGAAATACCTACCACTAAAATATCTGAATAGCTCTCTTGCTATAATTCTCCTGACACAGAAGTGACTACATTGTTCATTTCCTTCCAGTTTAGTTCCTCCTTTTGCTTGCTCCTCCCTCCCTCTCTTCCTTTCTTCCCTTCTCTCTTCTTTCCTTCCCCAGACATTTATTGGATGCCCTGTAGACCTTGAACGGCCTGCACTGGCATTGGTTCCTGTAGGGCTAGAGAAACCCTGTCCTGTGGGTATGGGTAGGGTACAGCTGATTTTTAGAAATAAGCGCAGGACTGGGAGTCTCAGGCTTGTCTGGGAGCCCAGTTCTACTATTCAAATCACTCTGTGACCCCCTGTTGGTCACTTAACCTGCTGTGTTGCTATTTGCTCATCTGTAAAATTGCTCTCCCTCTTGGGCTCCTTGTGAGGATAAAAGAAAATAATAGGTGGCAAAGTGCACTGAATGGTGGAAGTCTAATACTAAATCAAAGTATTATCATTTTAGAAGTTTATCCCTGAGTAGTGCTGACACCGACATACGGAAGTTAAAGCTGCAATTAGGGGCCTGCTTCATCTTTAATCCACCAATAATAAAGCATTCTCCAAGCAGTGACCCAATTTCAGGTGCCCTATGATTATTTGCAACTTTTCTTCTTATTCTTGATATAAGTATAGCAACTCAGAATTCTTGAGGACAATTTGGATATCAACTGGACTGTAGTCTTGTTTCTTTAAATATGGATTCAGAGAATTTATCATTAAAGATTCTAGGAGCTTTATTAATGGATGTAGTCCTGTGTGATGGTTTTATTTAGTTCAACAAATCTTGACTGAAGCCCTGCTATGGGCCAGATTTTGAGGATCCATGGATGGTAAATGTTCATCCTAGACCTGAAGATGATAACTGTCTTGTAAAAGAAGACATATTTTAAAAATTGTGTTCAAAGTGATACGAATATAACAGATCTCCTTCAGCGAACATATACTACATTCTAAGCATGGTGATAAGCTTTCCTTAAGTTACCAATATTAAGTCTCTATATCAACACAATGATATAGATAATTTTATGCCCATTTTCAGAAGGGGAGCTTGAACCTCAGAAATATTATGTAACTTGGCCAGGATCACACAGCTAATAGTTTCAGCCAGGACTCGGTGTTTGGACTGTTTGATTTGTGGATGTTGTAAGGAAAGAGAAGAAACAGCTTCCAGAGAGGACCAGAAAAGCAACTAAAGGAATACCCTGAAGACTAAATTGAGTCATGTACCTCTCTAGTGATGGAGGATGGGATATGTTTCCTTTAATAGATGCAGTTGGATTACCTTTTGAGTTTGGAAGACTAACTAAATGCTTATCAAAGAAGCCCTATACTCTCTTGGATAATTTCAAGACACAAACAGGTGTGGGTAACCCATTTATCATCCAAATCTCAGATTTCTAAAATAAAAGGTAAAATGCCTTTTCTCCTAAAAGCTGTGCATCTGACCAACCAAGCTAATCAAGTAATACCTGCATTAGTGGTGTCTATTCTATACTGGACTTGGATAATAAAATTAACAAAGACCAGGTTAAGCCATGCTTTTTGTTTGTGTCTTGCATATTCACAATATTCTTTGATAATGATGTTTCCTTATTCTCCTGATAATTACTCATTCCCAGAATTTCACTGTAAGGGCATCTCATTCCTTTAGCCTGAGAACTTTGAACTCAGATCATAAGTATGCCCTGAGAATAGTAAGCTTTTGAATTAGAAATTGGGGAACTATGACCCACAGGCAAAATCTGAACTCATTTTTGGTATATCTGGGAAGAGCTAAGGGGCTTGCCAGATGACACTAGCAAAGAAAATGCTTGCCGGTGCAGGAGACGTAAGAAAAGTGGGTTTGATCCCTGAGTCAGGAGGATCCCCTGGAGGAGGGCATGGCAACCCATTCCAGTATGCTTGTCTGGAGAATCCCATGGAGATGGGGTCGCAAAGAGGCAGACACGATTGAGCAAGTAAGCCGAGCACAGCACACTTATCAGTGGAGAAGGCTGGAACTTAAATCTGCACAACAAACCTTCTTTTTAACTCTTTGATGTTTATATATAATTTTTATTTTCTTATTTTTAAATGTTTACATGTATTTTATTATTATTTTTATAGTAGGTCCATCTTGGTTATCTGTTTTAGATGTAGCAGCATGTACATGTCAGTCCCAAACTCCCAATCTATCCCTCTTCTTGACCTTCCCCCCGTCAATAGCCATAAGTTCATTCTCTAAGTCTGAGTCTGTTTCTGTTTTGCAGATAAGTTCATTTGTATCATTTTTTTAGGTTCCACATTTAAGTGATAATCATATGATATTTGTCTTCCTCTGTCTGACTTACTTTGCTTAGTATGATAATCTCCAAGTCCATACATGTTGTTGCAAATGGCATTATTTCATTCTTTTTAGTGACTAAGTAATATTCCATTGTGTATATGTACCACATCTTCTTTATCCATTTGTATGTCTATGTACATTTACATTTCTTCTATGTCTTGGCTGCAATGAACATTGGGGTGTATGTATCCTTTTTATCTGGATATATGCCCAGGAGTGAGATTGCTGGATCATATGGTAGCTCTGTTTTTAATTTCTGAAGGAACCTCCCTAATATTCTCCATAGTGGCAGTACCAGTTTACATTCTCACCAATACTGTAGGAGGGTTCCCTTTTCTCCATGCTCTCTCCAGAATTTATTGTTTATAGGTTTTTTGATGATGGCCATTCTGACTGGCATTAAGTGATATCCCAGCATACTTCTGATCTGCATTTTTCTAATAGTTAGTTGATGTTGAGCATCTTTTCATGTGTCTCTTGGCCATCTGTATATCTTTGGAGAAATGTCTATCTAGGTCTTCTGTCCCTTTATTGATATGATTGTTTTTTGGATGTTGAGCCCATGAGCTGTTTATAAATTTTAGAGACGAATCCCTAGTCAGTCACATCATTTGCCAAAATCTTCTCCCATTCTGTGGGTTGTCTTTTTGTTTTGATAACAAACCTTATTAAAGAACAGTATTCACCATACTTTTCCCTGACAGCTTCCTGTAACTTGCCTCCACACTCAGAAGCCCAGATGCGCTTTTCCTTTGATTAGCCTCATGTATATAAATTCAAGTTCTACCCACCTCTTTGGGTTACTCATCACTGGGTACTCCTGTGTGTACCTGTGTGATATACCTGTTAATAAACTTCTGTTTGTTTTTCTCTTGGTACTCTGTCTTTTGTCCATATGATTTATTATAGGGCCCCAGCTGGAGAATTGAAGATGCATAGAGAAAAAAGGTTTTTTCCCTCCCCTACAGCAGCTTCAGTCAATGTCTGAACATGACAGGTGTCAAATGGGTTATTGAGAGATAAACAGCTTTACTTACAATTTATCATTGGCCTGGACATAGGAGGTGAGCAAGAAAGGAAAGAAAATATTCAGATAAAATAATTTCAAGATAGGGAAACACAATTTTACTTGAACATTGTTTGAGAGTCAGTTGGTTAAGCCAAGGAGGCGATAACTAAGGTTGCCAGCTAATGTTGTGTGTGTGCGTCTGCTCCGCGGTGTCCCACTCTTTGCGGCCCTGTGGACTGTAGCCTGCCAGCTTCCTCTGTCCTTGAATTCTCCAGGCAGGAATACTGGAGTGGGTTGCGGTTTCCTTCTCCAGGGGATCTTCCCGACCCAGGGATCAAACCCACCTCTCTTGTGTCTTGTGCATTGGCAGACAGATTCTTCACCACTAGTGCCACCTGGGAGCAAATGAAAATATAGGATACCCAGTTGCATTTACATTTCAGATACAAACAATAAATCTTTTAGTATGTGTAAATTCCTTAAGACAAGCATTTCTCAAATGGGAGTGTTAGATAAACTGCCTGTTAGAGGGTAAAGGAAAAAATATGTATTTTAGTATTGAGTATGTCCCAAGTATTACGTGGGGTATATTGAAAAATAAAACAAAACAAAACTATTCACCATTTACTTGAAATTAAACTCTTAACTGTGTGTCCTTCATTTTGTCTGGGAGCTCTATTTATGATATTATCTGCTTAAAGAAAATCTGCTTAAGGACAAATCATCTCTTATTTCATCAAAAGACTAGTCTTTAAAGGTTAGATTGGAATTTGAGATTCCTTTAGTTGAGAGGTGTTTATTTTTAGATGAAGTGTTGTGTTCTGGATCGCGGAGCCAGTAGTCTCAGGATCACATCTCAACCTCAAGCTCCGTGACTCCCCGTGTAGATCTCCTCCTACTCCGCTACTCAGAATCCTTCCAAAGGAGATTCATTTCTGGTGCTTGTGATTCTGCATTGTTCTTTTGTGTTTCATTGGCCTCCTCTTCTTTCTATCCCCTTTCTTACTAAGTAGGTCCTCATCACAAAATGGCTTCTTTATTTTTGTTGATACACAATCTGAGGAGTTAGCAGACTTGTCAAAATATTAAACTTACCTGCCTAGGTCCATATATCTATACTTTCAAGATTAAAATAGTTAATGTAGAAAATTCAGGAAGCCTAAAACAGTTCTAAGAAGAAAATAAAAATTGCCCATAATTTTCCATGTTTGTAGATAGCTGCTACAAACATTTTGGTGGGACCCTTATCTTTCTGTTAAAAAGTGAGGTACAAAATTATGTATTATTTATTAGTTATATACATAATTATAACCTATATATATTAATTACGTAAAATATACATTATATATTTTATAATTTAATATTTATTTTAATGTACTTAAGTTTTTAACATATTAAATGGTAAAATACATTATTTATATATTCATATCATCTATTACATATATTAAATATTTTGAATATATCATAGCCACATATTTTATAACCTGCTTATATAGACTAACAATATTCATTTGTATTTTTCTTATCAATATTTTCTAGAACAGGATACTTATTGGCTGGATAGGATTGTATTACATGGATATGCTATGTTTTATTCCATCACTTTCCTATTAAAATTTATTGAGTCTTTTTTTCCTCTGGTAGTAACTGACGCTCTTAGGAACATTGTTATAGATAAAACTTTGCACACTTTATTGATTGTTTCTACATTTAAAGGGTAGACGTCAGTTACTGAGTTGTAGAGGAAGCTCATTTTAAAGGTTATTGATTTACATATACTACCGAAGTATTCTGCAGGAAGATTAGGCTTTATCTGCAGTAAGTAGCTGATAGGCAAGTTGTGGAAGGACACATTTCCTGTACCTATGGTTATCAGTAATTTTAAAATGTCCCTAATAAGTGGTGCTAGTGGTAAAGAGCCTGCCTGACAATGCAGGTAAAAGAGATGTGGGTTCGATCCCTGTGTTATGCCTGATGTCTGAATCCCTGAGCAGGAAGTGAGAAGGCTTCCAAGACAATGCAACTCGCAAAAAAGGGAAGTTTATTGCTGACTCGAGTCAGGGCTCCCGCCGCGCGTCCAACGCAGTGGTACGGGGTCAGAGAACGCTGAGCCCAAGCTGTTACCCAATTTATAAGGTGTGCATAAGCAGTTGGTAGCTGGCTTAAGCGGATTGGTTACATGTTTGCAAAGTAATCTTATTGGTCCAAACCTTCGTGGGCTTTTTTCAAACTTGGGTGTTTGCGGGCTTTTCAGCTTTCCCCTGATAGGTTCCTTTTTTCTTGCTAGGCGCATGTTGATTGGCTGGCTCCAGGTGGCCTGATAATCATGTTACCCTGGAAAACCAGGCCTACTCCTAATCTAGGCTGCCTGTCATGGCGCAGCCTCACACCCTGTGTCGGGAAGATCACCTGGAGGAGGGAATGGTGACCCACTCCAGTATTCTTGCCTGAAGAATCCCATGAACAGAGGAGCCTGGCGGGCTATGGTCCATAGGGTCGCAAAGAGCGGGACACAACTGAAGCGGCTTAGCGCTCACACAAGAGAAGTCAACTATGACAAAAGTTATCTGAGTTTTGTTTCACTGATAAGAAAAGGAGGGTTGAAGATTTTCCACATGTTTATGCATGCATGCGTGTGTGTCTTATTGTGTTCTGCTTGGCGACCCGATGGACTGTAGCCCACCAGGCTCCTTTGTCTGTGGGATTCTCCAGGCAAGATTACTGGGGTGGGTTGCCATTTCCTTCTCCAGGGTATCTTCCCCACCCAGGGGTTGAACCTGCATCTCCTGTGCCTCCTGCTTTGGCAGGCGGATTCTTCACCACTGGGACACCTGGGAAGCCCTTCCACACATTTACAGGCCACCATTTGTATTTTCTCTATAGTGACTTGTTTTGCTTTTTGCCTGAATGTGTTATTCTTCCATTGGAATCTTCATTTTTTTTCTAAGTGAAAATTTTTAAATACATGTTGAGATTCTTAATCTTTTTCTTTATTACATGCCATAAATAATTTTTAATGTATCATTACCTTTTAAGTTTTATTTGTGAATATTTTTATTATGCAGAAATTCTTAGTTTATATGTAATTAATTCTGTCAGTTTTTTCTCATAGTCTTTGAAGTTATGCTGAGAAAGACCCTCCCTTATTTGCAAAGTATATGTATTTTTCTTCACAGGTATTTTTCTTCATTTCTTAATGAAGAAATTAAGCTATTTGCATTTAACTCTTTAACCCAGGCTGACTTTTTTGGTATTCAACTTTCCTCTTGATGTTTGCAATCTGGACAGTTTAAACACATTGCAAGAAAAAAAAAATCTGTAATGGAAACACAGTTTTTTCACTTATAGTCATTTCCCCATTTCTGCATAGAAATAGTATATATGCAAAGAATGTGTAAATGTTATGACCCCCAGGGAACTCTCAGGAGAGAGCACTTCTTTAATGTCTTAATGCTTCAAAGGACCTGCGAACAAAGAAGGTTTTTCTTTTTCTATTGACCTATTATATTTGCATAATCTTTTCTGATGTCACATAGAAGAAGAGAGAAGACTTGTTATGGCATCTGAAAGCAGATCTAGGACAGAGGGGTGAAAGTTACAGAGACAAGTGCTCAGCTCAAAGTAGGGAAGACAATGCTGCCTGGAAGTCATTGTTCTGACCATCCACCCTAAGGCATGGCCCAGAGTGTCTTTCTTAGGATGCTTTCTGATGCGAGTTAATGCGCAGGTACCCCATCACCAGGAGAACAGTGTCTTTCAGTCAAACAGCTTAAACCTCATTGTTCTAGTTATTATTTATTTTCCCCAAACTAGTAGGCTTTTAAACCAACCATGTTATTAATACTTTTCTCATGATTTTGGGTGATTCATGATCTTGGGTGAATCAGGGGTAGCTGGCTTGGGATCTCTCAGGAGGTTGCAGTTAGTTGCTGTGTGGGTGCGTTAACCCAAGGCTCTGCAGGGCTGCATGTTCCAGATGGTTCAGTTGCATGGCTGGCAGTGGATGCTGGGTGTTGGCTGAGAGCTCAGTGAGGACTGTTGGCCTGAGCACCTACAGAGTTCTCAAGTGTGGTAGCCTCAGGGTAGTCAGACTTACAAGGCACCTCCCTGACAGAGTTCCCCTAGAGCAGGTAGCCCAAGGGAGCCAGGTGGAAGCTGAGTGGTCTTGGAAGTTCCATAGTGTCACTTCTGTTATAGTCTGTTGGTTGGAGTAGTCACAAGCCCAGATACTTTTTAAGAAGAGGTGTATGTACTCCACTGCTCATTGCGAGGGGTATGAAAAAATTTGAGGCGATTTTTAAAAACAACAGATCTACTGATGCATGCTTCCTATTACCTGCCTCCTCTTCACCCATGGTTTCTTTCATGGCTTCACTCTGCTTTCTTCCAATGCAGCAACATGGTTGGTGGTAGGAGTTTGCCAGAGGGGGACATCAGATCTCTGCCTGTTTACAGGACATCTCAAGCAAACCATCTGGAGATGTTATAATTTCAGTGTCGTACTGAGTTACTATCTTTAGATTTGCCAAATATCAAACACTTCCCCACACTCTAATTTCACTCTGTGTTCATTTATTTCTAGATAAACTCTAACTTAGGTAGGGAGAGATGGTGCAAATATGTTACACTGTCCCTGGGGCTCCATTTAAAATTTCTATGCCAGGGTTCTAAGGCTGACCTTGGTTGCTGGCCCATAGCTCTCTGGCATGACAGGCTGAATCTGCTACCCCTTCATGAATTTCTGGGATTGACCATCTGTGACCCTGGTTAGTTGAACCTTTGTTCACACCCTGGTTAAGTAGGCTACATGACACAAAGAATGTTATCTAGGACTCCTCCTCTGGGAGGAATGTCCTTTAAAATTTCACATTTGTCTGATACAAATCTTTTAGAGGCCAGATAGGCTAAAGAGGCCAAAGCCCCATCCTTCAAAGTGGAGAACACTGAGTTACAAATGAATTTATGTAATTCAGAAGCATCGCCATAACTGGGAAGCTGGAGGCAGACAGGCAGCCCCTGCATTTGTCGTCTGGCTGTGTCTGCAGAGCTGCTGTGTCTGCTTAAATTAGGGCATGTTCATGGTTCCAAAAGGGTGTGAAGGCAGCGTCTATTTGTTGGTTTTTGTCCCAATTACATTACAATGGCCTAGGGTTTACTTGCATCAACTGCTCCGGGGTGTGGATGGCTTTCTGATTGTTAGCCTTGCTGTGCAGCCTGGCAGGGGAAGGAGCAAAGTTGTGTACCAGAAGGTGCAGTGCTGAGCTGTGCTTATCTTTTAAGGGGATGGCAACCAAGACCACAGGATCTGGTCTAATGAGACAGTGAAAACTCAATGTGGTGAGTTGAATACCTCTTTTGACCTACTTTAGAAGCCCTCCTGCAGTTCAAGTTTGGAGAAAAAAAAAAAAAAGAATAAATGGACTGGGCAGAAATCTCTAGCTATAAAATACACTGTGGATCCAATTAACCATTTTGAAGGTCCATTTTTTTCTCAGTGAAATATACGTTCACCAGATTTGTGTCCTAAGCTATGTGATATCATCTAGGGATCAGACTTTGTAAGCAAGGTCTCTTCTATTTACCTGTTTGCTTGCTAATCTGTTTTTTTGTTGCTGTTGTTCTCACATAATATCATAGCTAGCCTCCAAGTTACCCATTGTTGTTGTTGAGTCACTAAGTCATATTTGACTCTTTGCGACTCCAGGGACTGCAGCATGCCAGGCTTTCCTGTACTTCACCATCTCCTGAAGTTTGCCCAAACTCATGTCCATTGATTTGGAGATGCTATCCACCCATCTCATTCTCTGTTGCCCCTTTCTCCTCCTGCCTTCAATTTTTCCTAGCAGCAGGGTCTTTTCCAAAGAGTTGACTCTTCTTATCAGGTGGCCAAAGTATTGGAGCTTCAGCTTCAGCATCAGTCCTTCCAATGAATATTCAGGCTTGATTGCCTTTAGGATTGATTGATTTGATCTCCTTGCTGTCTAAGGTTACCCATGCTTGGAGATTGTTTTCTGTCCTAAAAAGATCCCATTTCTCTGGCATTAGAAAGTTTGGCCCAATATCAGGGTCCTTCTCTTGAGGATCTTTCATGTGTTCGTGGATCACAGTTCCCCCACTTCCTCCTTAGTTTCAGATCCTGATCTTGCCTTGTCCTCTGAAGCCTGCCCAGGACTCCTGCCTTTGTCTTCCTCATCTCGAGTTTGTAGCCTGTGGCCTCTTATTTCTCAGCGCGACAGCCACAATGTTCAGTCACTGGACATGGTTCAGCTGTCACATGGTATTTGTTTAGCATGAAGACATTCAGGAATACCTTCCCACCAAAGTAATGAAGATCAGAGTCGATGTATTTCTCCCTAGAAACAGGGAACTGAGCAGGATGTGCTTTACAGACTGTTGGGATCTACAGTTCATTAATTCATTCAACACTTATTTACTGAGTGCTTAATGTGCACAAGGTGCTGGAATACAGCAAGAAAATTAGACATCATAAAAAGTGCTGTGAAGAAAATTTAAGCAAGATAATATGATAGACAGAGTGAGCTCCAGGGGTTGAGAAGCGTTATAAATTCGGTGGCCAGTAAAGTCGTCTCTAAGGAAACAGAGACCCAAATGACAAGAAAGCCTAGCCAGGCAAAGATCTGGGGGAAGACCGTTCAGGCAGCTATAATGTGTCAAAGTCCCAAGGAGGGAAAGACCCTAATGAGGGCACATGGGCAGAGGTGATGTGAAATGAAGTACAGAAAGATCTTTAAAGGACAGGGTGAGTTCAGATTGAGTCCTGAATAGTTATGAAAAGCTGTTGGAGGAATTTAAAGCAAGAAAATGATGATCTGATTTTCTGTTAGGGCCAAGACTAGAAGTACAGATGCCAACTAAAAGCCTAGAACCATTTTTCTGGTAAGAGATGATGGAGAAATGTATGAGGGTATAGTACCCCTACTAGACAGGGTTGGCCAAAGAGTGGCTAGGACTTGATGGATTTATATGGGGAGTGAAAGAGAAACAGCAAGGTCAAGGATGACCTCTCAGTTTTCAGCTTGAGCGTCTGACTAAGGTGGAAAAAATGGATAACTGGAGTCCAGAGGAAAGGTCAGATTTGGGAAATGTCAGTTTAAACATGGTATCTAAATCCATTGGACAAGATGCAAGTAGTTCTTTAAAGTGTTACAAAGACAGGGGTAAAGGAATAATTTCTTAGCTTAAAAAAGAGACTAAGCAGCCCAATGTGCCTATTATATTGAAGAGCCAGAAAAGTAATAATGGACTCCATCTCAAGCAGAAGGGATTTATTGGGGCTAAACAGACACATAACTCAAACTGAACACCTGAAGAGAATCTGGAATGAACTTTATATGATTTTTTATAACTGCATGTAAATGTATAGCTAAATGCACATACCATATGTATATAACTCACTGAGTTTTCACAAAGTGAAAATACCTATGTTACCAGCACCTAGATCAAGAAACAATGTTACCAATACCACAAAACAATACTCAGGCTCTTTACTATCAGAAATATTGACTTCTGAAAGCATAGGTTAATTTTGCTTCCTTCAAAACTTTATGTGAATGGGCTCATGCAGTGTATGCTATTTTGTATCAGTTTTTACTCAACACCAGGTTTGTGAGATTTATTCCTATTGTGATGTCCCTCCACTCTGTGATGAACAGTATACTGAATGGGCTGAAGGATTTCTCTAAGACTGTTCTTAATTATTGTCTACGACACGTACCCATCTCTTTGAAAGCTTTTCAGACCTATTTTTGATCTCAATTATTATTTCATTAGTAGAAGAATACTTTTATTATCCTTCTCTACATATCTTTTTAAAAATTTAATTAAAGTATAGTTGATTTTTAATGTGGTAATTTCTGCTGTCCAGCAAAGTAATTCAGTTATACATACATTCTTTTCTATGTTTTTTTCCACTATGGTTTATCACAGGGTATTGAATATAGTTTTCTGTGCTATAGAGTAGGACCTTGTTGTTTATCCATTCTATATATGCTAGTTTGCATCTGCTAACCCCGACCTCCTCCTCCATCCCTACCCCACTCACCATCTCCCTTGGCAACCACGAGTCTGCTCTTGGTGAGTCTGTCTCAGTTTCACAGATAAGTTAATTTGTGTCATATTTTAGATTCCACATATAAGTGATAGCATATGGAATCTGTGTTGTTCTCTCTGAGTTCACTTAGTATGATAGTCTCTATGTCTATCTGTGTTGCTACAAATGGCATTATTTCATTCTTTTTTTACGGTTGAGTAATATTCAATTGTATGTATGTGTATATGTATGTGTGTGTGAATGTATATGTACATATCACATTGTCTACGTGTCTTGTTATTTAAGTGGGCACAGTCCTAGTCCCAGAACCACAGAGGTAGCGCCATGGTCCCAGGCTCTGTGGGTTGTTGGTCTCACAGCCTCTGTGTAACCCTTCACCTGCATGATCACCTCCTTCAGCTCCTGGAATGAGCCATCACCCCAGGCGTGTCCCGGAGCTCCCCACCCCCTTATAGGAGGAGACTTAGCAGATGTCCAGAAGAGGCCACATGACTTGTTGTCCAGTACTTCTTGGGCACACATGGTAAGACAGGTGTGTGCTGCATAGAGGCTGCTTTCTGAATTTAGATGAGATCTGAGAATTGCCTCCAAGCTATGTCTAAACCTCCACTGATTAAAATAAGCAGAGAAAAGAGCAAAGAGAGGCTCTCCAGGCTTTTCAAACTAAGCTCAACTTCTGCTTCTCTGCTTGCTAGCCAATTGGTATTTTGCCACTCATCTGCCTTACTCTAAGGCTACATCTTCAGGGAGAGCAATCTAGGAAATATGTAAATCAAGTCATAAGGGTTGTTTCTCTCTGACTCCCTCTGTTCCAAGAATTTGGGGCAAGCATTCGAATTCTCTTGCTTTCTTTTACTGGATAGTAGATAATTCTTAAGTTTGGCTTTGTGGGGATATCTAATGATAAATGAGACAGTGTTTCTAAGACTGTAAATTAAAAGGAGATCCTAAACTCTCAGGTGTTATTAGTATTGTTGTTGTTAAATTTTATGTTCTTTTTGGAAATTGCGTTTTCCCATTTGCTTCTGTTCTAGTGCACTGGCTCTTCCTGACCTTCACATTATCTGTTTGCAGAGTGCATAGAGCTGATGCTTCGCATTTAACATAGAACTTTTCATCTTCAAAGAACTCTTCAAATAAGCTAATTGAAGAGAAGCTACAGAAGAGTACAAAGTTAGCAAAAAAAAAAAAAAAAAAAAACCCTCTAAACACGGACCTAGAAAGATGATGGTAGAAAACAGATCAATCAAAAACACATTCGTAAGACTAAATTGAAGGTCTGGAGTAAAGTCTGGCGGTACCGTCTGGCTAGAGGTCAGCTGGGCTTCCTGGGTACCCAGCTGTGTACAGAATCTGCCTGGAATGCAGGAGACCCTGGTTCAATTCCTGGGTTGGAAAGTTCCCTTGGAGAAGGGATAGGCTACCCACTCCAGTGTTCTTGGACCTCCCAGGCAGCGCAGTGGTAAAGAATCCGCCTGCCAATGTGGGAGCTATAGGAGACTGGAGTTCAGTCCCTGAGTTGGGAAGATCCCCTGGAGAAGGGCATGGCAACCCACTCCAGTGTCCTTGCCTGGAAAATCCCCATGGACAGAGGAGCCTGGCAGGCTATAGTCCACAGGGTCACAAAGAGTCTTAGACTGAACGACTAAGCAGCTAAGCAGAGCAGCATAGAGGTCAGGTCCCAGTCCTCCCTGGGCACGTGTACCTGTGCTCTCTGGTGCTGTTTAACAGGCGGGGTGTCCAAACTTCAAAAAACTTGCCTATGCCAGTGATTCTCAATTGCGAGACCAACCCACTGGCATTTTCTCAACCTCTGGCTACTTGTAGCCACAGTTGTGTAAATGGAAGTTCCTTTTAAGGTTAGAAGTAGATGAGCGAGGTCTCTCTTCAAACTCTACTCCCATGGAAAGCTGGGATTCCATTTGGGTGAGCAGTTGGTCTGGCTTTTGTAATTGTGCTTGGACCTTTTTATTTACTGGTTGGATGCGGTTGGCCCCATACATTGGTATTTTCCCAGCTCACAATGGAAGGAAATAGTGTGTTTGAACTGGAGAACCCCAAGGATCTGTATACTGTGGGGCAAGGTACCTTTATGGCTCTACCCCAGTATCTAACAGAATCCCTGTCCTGAGGAATACATTTGCTAGACATTGGTAGTCGAGTGAATGAATAAGTTAATGAATCACTTTGGAAAATGTGGAAATCCCTTGGAAAACTCTTGGATGGCTAATGCGAGAGGCCACCTGAATATGACCTTCTGCCTGCTCAACCATCTCTTTTTATGGGTGATTCTTACGAAATATAACCCATTCTGGAGCCAAGTTTGTTCCTGTGTGACACAGTGGGTATCATGAATAGTATCCATTCAAGTTGCTTATTTCCTTGAAGGTCTATGATATACACATGCTATTTTTCTCCATCATGAGCTGAGAAGACGACTTGCTTACATTCTCAGTCATTTACATCACACCAGCAAATAAAAAGCACCAAACCACATTACAGAGTCTAGATGTGCTGCCAACCCCAAATATCAGTATTCTATGGAAATCTCATTTCTACCCCAAGCTGTGGGTGCTTCATATGATGAAAGTGACATTTTATTGTTAATGAAACCTAGACTCTCAATATATGGTAGTAGAGGGAAATGGGAAAGATCTTCTACTAAATTAATTTTTATTGGAATATAGTAGCTTTACAATGTTGGGCTACTTTCTACTGTTACAGCAAAATGAATCAGCCATACATGTACATATATCTTCTCCCTTTTGGAGTTCCTTCCTGTTCAGGTCACCCCTGTATGACACAGAGAAAGACCTCTGAAGCTCTGTTCTTATCACCTGAATTTCACCTGACTCTTGGGAATCTCAAATCCCTATGCTTGCCATCTTCATGTAGCCCTTCCATATTTTTCCACCTCTGTACCATTTTGGCCAAGGGTAAATACTGATTTGCTATTATTCCATAGCAGAGTTGAGACAAGACCAACAGAGAGAAGGTAGTTTATTTTGTTTGTTTGTTTTTTGAACAATGGGCTTCTCAGGTGGCAGAGAGGTAAAGAACCTGCCTGCCAATTCAGGAGACACAGGAGACGCGGGTTCGATCCTTGGGTCAGGGAAGATTCCCTGGAGTGGGAAATGGCAACTCCCTCCAATATTCATGCCTGAGAAAACCCATGGGTGGAGGAGCCTGGTGGGCTACAGTCCATCGGGTTGCAAAGAGTTGGACACAACGGGGCACACACATACACACAATAAGGCAAGTGGCTATGAGTGTTTCTGGCTCAGACAGACTTAGGTTCAAGTCCTTGTCAGCCAGTTGTTAACAGTCTGATGCTGAGCAGGTCACTTCCCCTTTGGGTCTCACTTTCTTCATATATGAAGTAGGGAGGCATGTAATACCCATTTCCTGGGACTAATGTGAGCATCACATGAGAGAATTCTGGGAAAATGTAGCATAGTCTCTGGCACATAGTATAATGTTCAGTAAATGTTAGATATTTTTATAACAAAAATGCTACTACATATCAGGAGATGGCAAAAGAGGTCAACAAAGAAAGGAACAGAAATCCACATAGTTGGGTTTCCAAGGGATGGCTTATTTCTTGGGCTTCCAGGATTTGACCTACTCTAACTACTGTTACATCTCGGTGGGTGGGTCTCCATTTTGGGACAGCATCTTAGAGCCTGAGCCTAGACCCAAGGGTGTGGAACCAGTGTATGACTGGATTTTCTCCTCACTTCTGCCTAAGACTCTCCTTCCCAGTTTCATTTCCCTGACTGAGAAACTGCCTCTTGCCAGGGCTGACTTGCCCTCTGAGGAAAGCCCCTGCTGATGTGGGGGAGGAAAGGGTGACCTCAGCAGGGATATAATGGAATAGAGTCAAACAAGCCCAACACACATCCAAGAGAGATGTGCCAATAGCAGCAACGGGAATGTTCCATTATGTCTCAAACTTTTTCTCATTATTCTGTGACTTTCCCTATTACCATCAAATGTGTTCTCCCACACACAATGAAGAGTTATTTTGTGTTTCATTCTTTTCCTTAAATTCCATCTGGGCAGCATTTTCCCTGGCAGAATAGCTCTTCATCCTCAAGCAGCAATATAAAACCCGGAGACAGGCATTGGTGACTAACAGCAAGGGGGACCTCCATGGCCTGCTGGATGGAGGAGGGTGACAGGATGGTACTGAGCGGTCCTGATGGGGAAGCTTTGATGCTCGGGTGCCCTAAAGAAGAGAAAAGTTATTTCCCCTGGTAGAGCAGATCCTGTAAAGATCTCAAGAAATCCTCATGCCACTGTTCAATTCCAGGAAAGTTCAGGAAGATCACAGGACTGACTTTTTTCTTGGAAATGTGTTGTGTGTTTATGTCAGCGAGGCCAATGGAGATAAGGAATTGAAAAAAATACACCCAAGACCTGTTGAGGGTTGCTCCATACAGTCAGAGCCCATAAAACAGGAGAGTCTTTAGGGAGGCAGGTTTCACAGAGATTAAGACAGAGACAGGCTTGCAGTGGTTTTACATCCAAGCTGTGCCTCTTAGTAGCCATGAGATCTCTGGCACTTTCCTTAACCTTGCTAAGTTATTGTCTTTAAAAGGATGTTAGTAATGGCAGCTGGGCTTCCCTTGTGGCTCAGCTGGTAAAGAATCCACCTGCAATGCAGGAGACCTGAGTTCAGTCCCTGGGTTGGGAAGATCTCCTGGAGAAGGGAACAGTTACCTACTCCAGTATTCTGGCCTGGAGAATTTCATGGACAGAGAAGGCTTGTGGGCTACAGTCCATTGGGTCGCAGAGTCAGACACAACTGAGCAACTTTCACTTTGCTTCACAATGGCATCTACCTTACAGATACCTATTTTTAGCATAACAATATCTACCTTACAGCAAATACAATTAGGTAGTACTTAATGGTCTGTACCTCATAGGTTGATATAGATTAAATTAAATAGGATATATAAGGCACTTAGCACCTTATACTGCTCATTAATATTAGTAATTCCTCTTCATTTTCTGGGACCCAGAGGAGATCCTTGCAGGGAGCAAGAGTATTTTAAAGCTCAGGCAGATGTTGAGAGGATTAGGGAACAGTTTTAACTTGAAAGTAATAGCCCTAGCTGGGCTTTCCCAGTGGCTCAGTGGTAAAGAATTCTGCTCCTAGTGCAGGAACCATAGGAGATGCAAATACGATCTCAGAGTTGGGAAGATCCCCTGGAGAAGGAAATGGCAACCCACTCCATTATTCTTGCCTGGGGTATCCCATGGACAGAGGATCCTGGTGGGCTATGGTCCATGGAGTCGCAAAGTGTTGGACACGACTGAGCGACTAAACAACAGACAATAGCACTAGCTAGTGGCAGATACTGTCCTCTAAATCCATCTCAATGCTGGTGACAAGGGCATATGACTCTTTTCCTTTCCAGCGTGTCCCCTTTCTAGTCATCATAGCCTTTAAGTAACTTCATCTCAAAAGTGTGTTTTAGGGACAAATCTATCACAGGTGGTATCACAGTTACTTTTGTGTCCATTTGACTGGGCTAAGAGATGACCAGATAGCTGGTAAAATGTGATTTCTGGGGGCTTCTGTGAGGGTGTTTCTAGCAGAGACTAGCATTTGGATTTACAGACTGGTGAAGAGTATGGCCCTCCCCAGCTTAGGGAACCAGTGCATGGCTTTGGTCCATCGAGGGTCTGAATAGAACAAAAATGCAAAAGTAAATCTTTCCGCTTGAGCTGGAAAGTCATCTTCTCCTACTCTCAGACCTTGGTGCTCCTGATTCTTGGGTCTTCCTTTAGATTTGGACCAGGACATATCATTGACCTTTCCCGACCTTCTTTGGAGTCAGACTGGGTCTTATATTAGTTCCCCTGGCTCTCGGGCCTTTCAGTTTGAACTGAAACTTCATCCTTGTCTTTCCTTGGCCTTCAACTTGCAGATGGTAAATAGTGGACCTTTGAGCCTCCATAATCACATGAGCAAGCCCCTCATAATAAATCTCTTTCTATATGTCTCTATATATCCTATCAGTTCTGTTTTTCCAGAGAAGGCTGGCTAATACAAATGGAATAAACAAACTCAAGCAGATCTAGCTGGTTCTGCCTAGGAATAATTTCTTTCATTTGCCCTGTTAATGATCCTTATGGAACCAGCATGGCTTAAACCTGCCTATGAAATCAGGTCGACCGAAAAGAGCTTCTTCTCTAAGGTCAGAGCTCATTGCCTGTGTTTGTGACTCTGGGCCTGCCTGCCTGGACCAGTGGAGCTTTCTGCCCCTCCTGATTGGTCTGCTCTTTGTGTTGACTTGTGTCCTTAGATACTTCTCATCCACTCGGTTCTTTGGCTTTGTTTGTCTCTTGGCCTCCCTGCCTTCCCACAGAGCCCAATCCTCTGGTTGTTGTATCAGCCAGAATTCAGTTTGGGAAGCAGGAATCACACCAGATATTTTAAACCATGGTTATTTATCACAAGGAATGAGATACTTCCAAAATCATTGAGAGGCCTGGGGGTAGGGGTTCTAGCCTCGGTCTCGAGGGATGACTCCCAGAACACTTGGACTGCCTCTGAGGCCTCTGCTGAACTACTGATTCCAGAAGACTTTGGGGAGACTGCAATTAAGGGATGAAGCAGCTTCCATTTCTGCCACCGCTGCCATTGGTGCATAACTCACAATGAACTGGTGATGGAGTCTCCCCTACAAGTGCCTCCTCACCCCTCGGAAGCTGAAGAATGGATGCCATAGCAGCATTGCAGAAGAACTTGACACTTCCATGGCCTTCTTGCCCTAAGGACTTGCTTCTGTTTTTTAAAATCTCATCCAAATGCATCTAATATGTGGACTCTAATTCCTGTCCAACACCCTGCTTGCATGGGAGACTGGAAAATGTAGTTTTTAGCTTCTTGCCTCTATAGTATAAAAAACACACTGAAGGAAATCCAGACAGCAATTAGCTAACAACCAGATTGGAAGACAGAAGATTCAGGCAGACCAGGGATTTGAGATGAGGTTGCTCATCAGTTGAGGATGTAGAGTAGAATGGTTACCAGGGATACAGAGGTGAGAGAGAGTCAGTCAACAGAGAGGGAAAAACAGCTTTGGGAAACCGAGTGGCAGAAAATTGTGAGCTTAAGTCAAAAGTACAGTGAAAAGCTGTCACAATTCAAACAAGGGAGGTAGTAGAAGATTGGTAGGCAGCAGCAGAAATGGAAATTGAACACAGACAGCTCCTTGTGGAGCTGTCGGTTTCTAGTGCTTGCCTTGTCCAGAGCTTCAACTTACAAGGCAGCCTAAAGCTGTGGATGGACTCATTGGCTGGAACAGATCAGGCAAGGAGGCAAAGAGCAAGCAACCATCAATACCAAGCCTCAAATCCCACCTGACCCTCAGACCTCTCTGCCCCTCCTTCCTCCTACCCCCAACTGTCCAGACTAAGTTGGTACCCACAGACATCTCCATCCCTCATACTTTCCGTAGTGCTTTTTCAGGATTCTGACTCTTTTTTAATATTCTATACTGAGGTCCGCATAATTATATAAGAGCAGTGTAACTATGTTTTGAGTGTATTGGGAGAAGATACTAAAAGCAGGATTATATGTGAGCCTGACTCCGTGATAACACTCCCTTATTAATATTAACTACTTCCTTATCAATGAAAACAAAATGCTAAGCCCCTTTAAGAAGCATAATTATGTAAACATTTCCAAAGCATTGGAAATAATTTATGCCAACTGCAAAATAACAATAAGCATTGCAATGAAACCAGGGGAGAAGAAAAAGAATTCAAATATACACATAGAGGCACATATAAACACATGTGTACACATGTGCACACACATACATACATGCACACATGCTCAGAAGTCATGATAAACTAAGACAAGAATAACCAAAAAACCAAAAATCCCATAACATGAATTCTTAGGACTTAAAAGGTAAAAAGTAGCAAGCGGTCCTCACAAGCTAAAAATTACTTCCTTGGCACAATAGGATCTTTTGTGAAAGGAGTTTTTCAGCAAACACATTTTGACAATTGACACCCCATGAGTACCATTTGTGAAAAACATTTTTTTTCCCAACTGTAATTTGATGAAGCAGGAAGTGGAAATCGATAGGACGTTGCGGTTCTTTGCCGATGCCCTGTCTTTCTCTCTTTGCTCCTGTTCTGTGGTAGATAAGAGATAGGAGGAGCCAGAACACATATAGATTTTTTTTTTTTTTCAAAACACAACAAAGGAAGCCACAGAACACTTTTAAGTCCAGAACTGTTTTCAGCACCATGTTGCAGGTTTGCTGGGTAGCAGAGCAGGCCGATTTCAAGCCCACAGGTGTGTGGGGAGTTTATATGATCCCTCAGAACTTCAGGGAGAACCTTCCTCACTGTAGCACTCATCTCTGCCTCTCAGCACTGTTGGTTTCCATGACAACCCGGCCAGTGTCTAGTTCAGTTTTGCAAATGCTTCCCAAAGCCCATTAGGCCTAAAATCTTCTGTATAGCCTCTCAAATCTGCCTTATTTCATCCAACTTTCCGACGGCATCCACTTCCTTTAATCTTCCTCAACTTGTGAGGTGAGAAATGCAAGATTCTATAGCAGCAAATTTACTTAATAGCTACACAGAGACAGATATTAGCACAAACCAAGGAAAAGGAGGTAAAATGGAGCCCAGGTCGCCTTCATGTTGGCTGCCTGATCCTTGCTCAGCTTCTCATCTTGTTTTAGACTCGGGGATAATGGTCAGGTGCATATTTGCTTAGCTCTTCTGAGCAGATTTGTTCCAAGTGGATAAAATAAAAGTGATGGTGTAACATAGTAGCAGAAACACAGTTCTAGGAGTAAAGATCTCTGTGCTGACCTTGAGCTTCTGTCTCAGTGACCTAAAAGGACAATGGGTTAGAGGATCTGGAGGAACTTCCTGGTTTTATCATTCTATGACCTAGTATGAGCAGGTCTAGTCTCCCCTCCTTTAAATAAATTGGTGTTTCCCTAATCAATATTCTTCCTGTTGGCTGGTGATTAAACAGACCAATCCTAATCTTGTCTCGAGTAAGACAAAGAAAACAATCTGTTACTGTTTAGAGTATCAGAAATTCCCATTTTGTTCCACATTTCACAGAACAGGAATGGAAGTTTTAGGAACATCTCTAAAAATAAAATATTTCTCTTTCATTAAACTCAGTATTCAGATACATGCTGGCATTCACCTGACAGATTTATCACTTCTTTAAATGTTTCAAAATCATGCTACATTAACTAAACTCTTCATGAAAAACCTCTACCGGAAAACATTCTGTAAAGCAAAGCTATGTTAAGGAGTAATTGGTCCAGTGTAAAGATGTGTTTATTTCTTTGGCAATTCTGCTCATTGTCAGACAAGTCAAACATTCTACTTATCTTCAGCCACCCACCAAACTCAATACAAAGGCTTGTCTAGCAAATGAACCCATTGAGGGTCATTTACATGAGACCCTCATTTATAAATGACTCTGGTCATTTCTATATGAACTAGTGCCCGTTTGTCAGAGCATTTTATGAGAGCATTTTCTTACTATCGTGTCAGATACTTAATTTCTTTTTATAAAAACTCCATATGAAAGAGAGTTTCACAGTAGGCCTGATAGAGATTATACTTGAGGGGTCTGCAGGAAGGAGCGCTATGGTGAGAGAAAGTAGAGCCTTGAGGATGCTGGGTCCTTGGTGGGGTAGGAGGAGATCTTACTGAGTCCTTTTTGCATGAACTATAATTATGGAAGTTTTGCTCTTTGTTTCCCTTGAAGTTAAAGGACATCGATTTTTTTTTTTTAATTTTGTGATTTCTGACTTTCTGGTTTTAGTGTATTATATCAGAGGAGATATTATGAAACCAGGCAAATCATTCATGTTTTTAAAAATCTTCTAACTATGGGTGCTTGTAGGATTGTCTTGGGAAGTCCTGGACCAGTCCCTTTTTCTAAATTGAAGCAAATCACACCTGTTGATAGAGTTAATTTGATTGGATTAAAATTTGAGTCCCATGCCACCTTGAATGTGCCATATTCAGATGGTTCTGTAAAGTGTTACATTTCATCATGGAAATGTTAGGTCATTGAAAGGAAATAAAGGTCAGTAGATATAGAAAAAGTCTGGCCTTTGGAATCTTGGTGATAAATGGACATCTTTTCATTTTCTTAAGGTTACCTGTATTGCCTGAGAAGGAGAAGGTATTTTCATATGGGAGATCAAGGATTTGGCTGAATGCTATGGTTTTTCACTGAGCTGGGTCCTAACAATAGCCATTTAATTACAGTTACCTTAGTTTCTGTGAGCTTAACATAAAAACACAGTCACATGCTCACACACACACACACACACCCCTAAAAATACAAAGCCTGCAGAACATTGTTCCAAAGTAAAATGAGATCTTTAAAAATAAGCTGAAGGCTCAGTAATTAATCAGTTTTCAAACAACTGTGTTAATCCAGGAAAGAAGCCTTTTCATCCCGAATGTCCCTGAAGGGCTTGGGATGTTCAACATTCTGTCGCCATCTTGCAGACCTTTGCCTTGGAAGGTGCTTTCACAGCATTACTCAACAAATTTGGAGAAAGTTCAGAAAGAGGCTTATACATCAAAGTGCAGGAAAGCCAACTTAAGCTTTAGAATAAATACCTGAATCTCTTATCTTCTCATATTAGTTATTTGTTCTAATCCTTGCAAAGCAACTTCTAATAGGGTAGGGAGGGGCTGGGAAATGAGGAAGGAGGGAAACCATCAGGTTTGCATATCTAATTGAAAACAAACAAAAATGAGAATTCCAGCATTCTTAAAATGTGAATTAGAGTGTGAGGGTAGGAAGAGGGAGAAGGGATGGGTGTCCAAAATCTTTATAGTCATAATAAAAACATATCCCCCAGTGAGAATAATTTTTTTCCAAGATTTACTGTAATTTAACTGGTGAGTTCTGATTACCATCTGGAAGAAATAGAAACTAAATCCTTGTCATTACACCCTCATGTTCATGAGCTAGAGAAACAAATGTTAATAATATCTACCACATAGTTTGGTTTTTCTCTTTTGGTACAGATTAAAATTGGTAACTATATGTAAAATGTTCAAGATAGTACCTGGTATGTTGTAAGTCTTGTGTTGTCGTTGTTCAGCTGCTGAGCTGCACATCAGGCACTGGAAGAGTCTTGTGTAAGAGTTTGCTATTATGATGGCTATATTCAGTAATAATGAGAAGTAACATTTAACAATCCCTTAATACAGGGTTTCTTAGCTGCGGCACTGCTGACGTTTTCAGATGGATAATTCCTTCTTGTGGGGGCCGTCACATGCAGGGCAGCATATTTAGCAGCATTCCTGGCTTCTGCCCATTGGATGTCGGTAATCCCCCCTACCCCCTTGCAGTTGTAACAACCAGAGACATCTCCAAACCTCCAGATGTCCCTAGAGGAGCAAAGTCAGACTCATTTTGGAAACACTGCCTTCATTTATCTCTGGGAGTAAACCCAGTGCCTTATTTATGTTATGCATTTAATAGGTACTATTTTCATTCCCATTTGATAGTTGCAGTAACAGAGGTGTTTAAAGGTTAGGTGATGGCCAGAGTCACGTAACGAAAAATGCTAACGCCAGGATTTGAACTTTACAGTCTGACATTAGCCACTATATTATAATGTGTGTGAAACTTTTAGCAGAACAAACTACAATAATTATTTATTATTATTTTGAAGGTAGACTTCTTCTTGTCATTTGGGATGTTGGTGACATGGTTGATTTCTAGAAACAAAGAATACTTTTCATGTCCTGCCTCTTGTTACCATGAGATTCAACTAAAATACTGGTAAAATAGTGATATGGATATGTTAGGGTTCCTTGAGTTTTCTTTTTATTTCAGCTGTCAAAATAATGTCCTTTCATCACAACTAAACAAATACTGATACCGATTGAGCATCTAAAGATATGAGACCCTGTTCTACAAATATCTTTTAAAGACTGAGAAAGACTGGTTCTCCTGGGAGAATTTTTCTTCCCCCCATTTTTGTCTGTTACAAGGGAGCCTGCTTGCTATGTTAGTGGACCCGTACCTCCTGGGAGCACTGTCCCAGGCCAGGAAATTTAAATCTTGGGGTATCAGAGTGACTGTGTTCTCCCTGTTCTGGAGATGCAAGTGCGAGATAGAAACTTTGGGAGTTAGTGGTGGTAAGGCCATCTGCAGTGACAGATACCCTGATGATACTCAGAGAGGAGCAAAGATGAGAGACAGAGTCTTGAAAGTCTTAAAATCCTTGTCTTCTGTTGTTTCTGAGACTGAGCTACCCTTCTGAGCCTCGTGTAGCTGGATTGTTCAGTCCATCCTCAGATATCTGGGCCAATGAGCTTCTTTGGGCTGCTAGCCCAAAGTAGCCTGTTCTTTGCAACCAAGAGACTCTTAATTAATATTGCACCTATGGTCAAGAAATTTACAAGGCTTAATGGCATTTGGTGGCACAGATCATGGAGGTCTCTGCATGTCTACTACACTCAGGGTCTTTTGTGGAGATTAGATAACTCTTGAAGTGTTATGAGAGCTGGATTGTGAGCTAACGGATACCTCTGGGTAGGAGGCCAGAAGTAGGAGGCCTGGGGGAGCTACTGCAGAAATTCAGGGAGAAGGAATGGGACTCTCAGAGTACACATAAAGTTGAAAAGAAGGGAGATAAATTGGAGAAGATGGATAAGAATCTCAAAGTACATTGCATGATATAGGAATCAAAGAGTTGATGTTCATAGCTGTGTTCCTTTGAGAGCTTGGGGTAACTTATGTAACTAAGGAGATTTTATTATCCCTGGGTAGACAGAGAATCGCAATAGAGATGAGCAATGTATTTATTCACTCAACAAATGTTTACTGAGAGCTTACCACATAGATAGTGGATGCTTTCCTAAGTGCTTGAAAGGATCAGAAGACCACAAAGACAAAAATCGATGTCTCCTGGACCTTCCAGGAGAGTTGGACAATATATGTAGACTTGAAAGTGTCAGGGAATGAAGTCAGAGAAAATTTGCAGTTTAAAATCAGAGAGGGCCCTCTGAAAAGATAACGTGTTTGTCTCAGAGATACATTTTAAACGAAGACTTACACAGACATCAGGAGACCTCTCTCCCCAGCATAGAATTTAGAGTTTTCTCACAATTTTGCCCCTCTCTAAACATAAAAACCCACCCACTTTTGTGTTTAAAAGAGAGAGATGCATGATGGGTATGTGTGGGATGGGTACTTCACCACTGCAATCTTTGCTCTTTGCCTCGGAAGTTCTCTATCTTCTTCCTGCTGTTCCTGCCAACTGTCATAACCACAGAAGATATCTCTTTATCATGTCTTCTGGAACATGGGACTGTTCTCAGGTTTAGAGTCAGTAGGTATAAATAACCACAGTTGCATAGGTCCCACATAACTAGCAGGACAAAGGGGAAAGGCGTAAGATAATGCTGTAACCCAGGCTGTCACCCAGTATCTTGGTTTAATACATATAAAATGCAGGCAGGAGCTCAGATATTGCTATAGAACAGCACTGCCCCCAACAGGACTGTCTGCCATGATGGAAATGTTTCTGTCTGTGCAGTACAATACTGAAGCCACCATTCATGAGCCACTGAGAACTTAGAATATGACCAGAGTGACAAAGAAATTATACCTTAATTTAATTTAAATAGCCCTGAGTGGCTAATGACTACTGCTTGACCAGCAGCCTGAGCCCTTGATTTTTACATGAAGAACCCAGGATATCCTCAGAATCCTAACTGAATCCACTGTAATATCATTAGCTATTCATTTCAAACTGAAAACTTCTAGAAGCTGCATTATACTTTTAGGCATCTCGAAGCATCTTCAGGAGACATAGGCTCCACAGTTATCCTTCTGGATTGAGTGTCCAGGGTGGATACTCAAATCTTTTGGATTGAGTGTCCAAAAGAGCAATTGAGCGCCTCCCCCCCTCCCCCAGTTTATGCAGCTGCTAGAAAAGGGGAATGCTTAGCAGTTTTACTAACAGCAAAACTGTGCCCTTTCCAGAGCCCATTCCAAGGAGCAAATACATTCTTGGTTCCACTTCCGGTGAGGCCCCTTCTGGGAGTTCCCATCTGGAAAGTCACCAAGTGTGAGGGATATATGTAGTAGCTGAAAAGCAGGGTCTGTTTTTCTCTCCTCCTGTTAAGCTGCCAAAAGCATCTCCCTAGCTTACAATAGATTTCCCTACCTCCTTTCCTCTCTCCTCTTCCCCCAGGAGAGATAATTGGACTGTGTGATTTCCATTAAATGTAATGTACCACATGCAGATGAACACAATAGCAAAATGCATTAAGATAGAATCTCTTGGAAAAAAACGGTCTGGGTGTTTTTCCATTTGTTAAAATTAGCTACCAAATTATTTTTATGTTTGCACAATTAAATGCAAAGCTTTCATTTACTCTTTTTAAAGCTTATTTGCATTCCATACTCTCAAGAATGAAGATCTTGTTTTTATAGGAAAAATATCACAATTATTTTTTGTTGTTGTTCTGCCATATATGTGTATATGTAATATGCATGTGTGTATATATATTTGAAAAAATATATATACATATTCACATACTCACGAACAGACCACATAGTGGTGCTCTAAACCTGCCAGAATCACAGAGAAGAGCTTTGCTGTTGTTAGATGAAAATGCAGTGAGCCCGACTGCAGTTAGAATTCTCTCTGAAATGGACTACTGATAAGTTTCCTTTAAAAATATGTCTTCCAGCATTCATCATTTGGCAAGATAGATCCTTTGTACATACTCTGAAGTGATGAGCTGAACAAACAGCACTAAAGGAGAAAAGGCCATTTGAGAAAGCCCTGTCTCATCCATAAACCTGAAATAACCATTTCTTTTTCCTTCCATAATTATCATATTATTAGGTTTTAATTAAGTTCATGCCACAGCTCAGTGGCTAGGTTAGGAATCACATGCTCTGGATAAAAGGCAAAATGAGTTCAACAATATCTATTTCAGGCACCTATTTAATCAGTCTCCTTGTCCCATCCCCAAACCCTCTTGGCTGACAGTTGTATTTGGTCAGCTTCGAAACAGTTCAGAAGGTCAAGGTCAGAGTATTCTTGCACCAACATATGCTATCAGGAACTAAACAATTGACTTTATCCTTTGAAGATGCTTCGGTTTTACAAATTAGATGGAGGAAACATGAACAATGGATTCTGCAACCTAGCACACATGTAATAAAAGTGCAGTATGATAAAAAACACTTTAGCCAGACTGGATTGTGCTGAACTGAATTGTGTGTTCAAAGCCAATTGTCTTTTCTTCCATGACTGGTTAGTTATGACACTACATCCCTGTGGGGCACTAAAATTCACTTGTAATTTAATTTTGTTTAGAATTGTGGGAATGAATGATTGGGGATGACCAGAGTAAACACTCTTTTTCTTTCTTCTGGTGATTCAGGAAATGTGTAGAAATTGTACTTCAGTAGTCTTTTAGAAAAGGTTTTGTCTTTCATTTGGGTTATTTACAAATGAGCTGGTTCACCTATCAGTTGTCTATCATCATATTGATGCTGTGTAACAGATAACAAAACCCAGTGGCTTAAACTGTAAGAACTTCTTTATCTTACGAATATGCAGGTCTGCTGGGTGGGTCTTCTGGTTTCAGGTAGGTTTAACTGATCTTTCTCAGGCTTCTTTCGGTGGGTAACTGTAGTTAGATGCAAATCTGCTGGGGGCAGTCTGGTCTAGGATGAGACAGCTGAGTTTTCTTCCATGTGGTCCCGCATCCTCTAGTAGGCTGGTTCAGGCTTGTTTCTCTTGGCAGGAGCTGGGTTCCTAGAGGGGGAGAGAGCTGAAGCATCCCGGGTCCCTTGAGGCCAAGCTCAGAGCTTGCACCCTGTCACTTCTGCCACATTCCATTCTCCAGAGCAAGTCACAAGCCAGCCCAGATTAAAGGGATAAGAAAATAGACTTCACCTCTTGATGGAAAGAGAATCAGGGCCAGTCAATCAGGAGAATATTTTGTGATGAATCCACCACAATCTATGTGCTTTTATGAAGGTAATAGAGAGAACTGAACTCTAAACATATTTCAGTACCAAGCTTGTGAGAAGTCTAACTTAGGTTGCAATTTAAACCCTGCCCACTGCCATCAGTGGGTGGCATCACTGCCATCATAAAGTGGCATCACTTAAGAAAAAAAATGAATAAAGAAAAAAATAAACTTGACATGTTCATGGACATTGACCAATATTGCACTAGAGTGTGTTTCTCCATATCAATTGTAATCATACCATCGACAGGCTAGCTCAGAACTCCAGTGAAACCAGTCCAGTGTTGTCCATTGAAGATAAGAATCTATATGATCAATTAAAGCTGTGTAGTCATAATACTGGCTATTTTTTTGTGACTTAGACAAAACAAAAACAGAAAACCATTAAGCAAAAATATTTGCAGTGAGAAATTTTTAGAAAATCCTCTTGCATCAAGCTTTATGTAACCCAGAGATTCACATCATAACCCTCATTAGCCTGCATGGCAGGTGTTAGTCCTGTTTGCCAGTGGATAGAGTGCATTATTATATTCATTTCCCTTCTGTTCTGAACATAAAACTATTCAAATTCCAACACAGGAAAAAAAAAAAAAAAAACAAAACAGCCAGCCGTAATTTCTCTAGCAAATCTTTGTTCTTGTTATTAGATCACATTTCTTCACATACAAGCTGCTCCAAGCTGGTGGGTGTATGTGTGAACTTCTGCTCTTTTGCTGTAATTGTCAGTGAGTCAGTCAGTTCAGTCGCTCAGTCGTGTCTGACTCTGTGTGACCCCATGGACTGCAGCACGCCAGGCCTCCCTGTCCATCACCAACTCCCGGAGTTTACTCAAATTCATGTCCACTGAGTCGGTGATGCCATCCAACCATCTCATCCTCTGTCGTCCCCTTCTCCTCCCACCTTCAATCTTTCCCAGCATCAGGGTCTTTTCAAATGAGTCAATTTTTCACACCAGGTGGCCAAAGTATTGGAGTTTCAGCTTCAACATCCGTCCTTCCAATGAATGTTCAGGACTGATTTCCTTTAAGATGGTCTGGTTGGATCTCCTTGCAGTCCAAGGGACTCTCAAGAGTCTTCTCCAACACCACAGTTCAAAAGCATCAATTCTTCTTCGCTCAGCTTTCTTTATAGTCCAACTCTCATGTCCATACATGACTACTGGAAAAACCATAGCCTTGACTAGACAGACCTTTGTTGGCAAAGTAGTGAAAAGGCTGTAATTGTGGGATGTCTAAAATGAAGACAAACTCTGGGATGATCCCTTTGGTCACTGGTTTTCAAAACTGGTAGCATGTTAGGATCATTGAAGAATCTTTTTTAAATACTCAGATATTTTCCTTACCCAAGATGAGTTCAATCTGAATCTCTGGTGAGGACTGCCTAGGCATAGTATTTTTAAAAATTTCCCTGGTGATTCTAATGTTTAGCTATGGTTGAGAACCACTTTAAGTGAATGATCAAAGGATCCTCTATTGTTGATTCAAGAGTCAAGCCTAGTCATGTACCTGTTGCTTTTTTTCTCTTTTACTTCAGTCTGAAAGTGCACAATGTTGCTTGAACATCTAGATTAAAAGTTAAAAAGCAAATCAATTATCTTTATGTATATACAGTTGATTATTTTACTTTTTATCTGAATGCTTTGGTCTTTGGATAAAGATGCCTAAGAATATCTAGTGTCTCTGGAAACTTATGAATTCTTCTTGGGAAGAATTTAGGAAGATTTGCTCTTTGACAACCTCCTTTCATGCATAAGCAAAATCCTAGGTTATGATTTTTAGGCTACATAGACCTAATCCATTAGACCTGAGGGTAGGAAAAATGCTCCCTAATTACTAATCAACAATCCCGAGGAAAGATGAAAGAAACATCGAACATCAAAATCTTCTTTCTCAGTAGCCTAAGACCAAAGAGGGCTTCCCTTGTGGCTCAGCCAGTAAAGAATCTGCCTGCAATGCAGGAGACCTGGGTTTGATCCTGATCCAGGAAAATTCCCTAGAAAAGTCACTGGCTACCCACTCCAGTATTCTTGCCCAGAGAATTCCATGGACACAGCAGTTCATGGGGGGGACTACATGGGATAGCAGTCCATGGTGGGCTACAATTCATGGGGTCACAAAGAGTCAGACATGACTGAGAGACTAATACTAAGACCAAAGATGAAGACTAGAAAGGTGGAGTAAAAGTTTGCCCTTCTTTGTTTTGTTTTATTATTAAAAGTTTACTTTAAAGTAGTTTCCTTTCTGTCTCAATCTACGTGAAAAGAAAGAAGGAAAAATGGGCCAGTAGAGGTTTCACTGTCATTGTACAAAGTTATGAGAAAGAAAACTGGGGATAGACTAATACCCACTACTCAGGTGTGGTGGTGGATGAACCAGTGTCTTCTTGCAGCCTCGTTGTCTAAGAGGTTTATTCAGCAGACACTTAAGTCTCATAGGTGGTCTCTATCCCAGGATTGCAGCTCCTTTCCAACCTCTGGTCATTTCTGACTTGTTCAATATCAATGGAAATACAAGTTAATGGGACAATTATTGTGTCCCCTAGACTTGACTTGGCTAGGTACTTATTCATACAGTATCTTACTTAATTCTTACAGCAGTCCTATAAAATATCTACTATTATTATATACCCTTTGGAGATATTTGTTTTTGTTCAGTCACAAATTTGTATCCGACTCTGTGACCCCAATGACTGCAGCACAGCAGGGTTCACTGTCCCTCAGTATCTCCTGGTCAGTTAGTTCAGTCACTCACTTGTGTCTGACGATTTGCAAAACCATAGACTGCAGCACACCAGGCTTCCCTGTCCATCACCAACTCCTGGAGTTTACTGAAACTCATGTTCATTTAGTTGGTGATGCCATCCAACCATCTCATCCTCTGTTGTCCCCTTCTCCTCCTGCCTTCAATCTTTCCCAGCATCAGGGTCTTTTCCAGTGAGTTAGTTCTTCACATCAGGTGGCCAAATATTGGAGTTTCAGCTTCAGCATCAGCCCTTCCAATGAATATTCAGGACTAATTTCCTTTAGGATGGACTGGTTGGATCTCCTTGCAGTCCAAGGGACTCTCAAGAGTCTCCTCCAACACCACAGTTCAAAAGCATCAATTCTTTGGTGTTCAGCTTTCTTTATAGTCCCAACTGTTACATCTATACATGACTACTGGAAAAACCATAGCTTTGATTAGATGAACCTTTGTTGGCGAAGTAATGTTTCTGCTATTTAATATGCAGTCTAGGTTGGTTATAGCTTTTCTTCCAAGGAGCAAGCATCTTTTAATTTCATGGCTGCAGTCACTATCTGCAGTGATTTTGGAGCCCAGAGAAATAAAGTCTGTAACTGTTTCCATTGTTTCCCCATCTGTTTGCCATGAAGTGATGGGACCAGATGCCATGATCTTAGTTTTCTGAATGTTGATTTTTAAGCCAACTTTTTCACTCTCCTCTTTCACTTTCATCAAGAGGCTTTTTAGTAGTTCTTCACTTTCTGCCATAAGGGTGATGTCATCTGCATATCTGAGGTTATTGATATTTCTCCAGGCAATCATGATTCCAGCTTGTGCTTCATCCAGCCCAGAATTTCTCATGATGTACTCTGCATACAAGTTAAATAAGCAGGGAGACAGTATACAGCCTTGACATATTCCTTTCCCTATTTGAAACCAGTCTGTTGTTCCATGTCCAGTTCTAACTGTTGCTTCCTGACCTGTGTACAGATTTTTCAGGAGGCAGATCAGGTGGCCTGGTATTCCCATCTCTTTAAGAATTTTCCATAGTTTGTTGTGATCCACACAGTCAAGGGCTTTGGCATAGTTAATAAAGCAGAAGTAGATGTTTTTCTGGAACTCTCTTGCTTTTTCTATGATCCATCAGATGTTGGCAATTTGATCTCTGGTTCCTCTTCCTTTTCTAAATATAGCTTGAACATCTGGAAGTTCACGGTTCACGTACTGTTGAAGCCTGACTTGGAGGATTTTGAGCATTATTCTGCTAGCATGTGAGATGAGTGCAATTGTGTGGTAGTTTGAACGTTCTTTGGGATTGCCTTTCTTTGGGATTGGAATGAAAACTGACCTTTTCCAGTCCTGTGGCCACTGCTGAGTTTTCCAAATTTGCTGGCATATTGAGTACAGCACTTTCACAGCATTATTGTTTAGGATTTGAAATAGCTCAACTGGAATTCCATCACCTCCACTAGCTTTGTTTGCAGTGATGCTTCCTAAGGCCCACTTGACTTCTCATTCCAGGATGTCTGGCTCTAGGTGAGTGATCACACCATTGTGATTATCTGGGTCATGAAGATCTTTTTTGTATAGTTCTTCTGTGTATTCTTGCCACCTCTTCTTAATATCTTCTGCTTCTGTTAAGTCAATACCATTTCTGTCTTTTATTGTGCCCATCTTTGCATGAAATGTTCCCTTGGTATCTCTAATTTTCTTGAAGAGATCTCTAGTCTTCCCCATTCTATTGTTTTCCTCTATTTTTTTTTTAATTGATCACTGAGGAAGGCTTTCTTATCTCTCCTTGCTATTCTTTGGAACTCTGCATTCAGATGGGTATATCTTTCCTTTTCTCCTTTGCCTTTCACTTCTCTTCTTTTCACAGCTACACATGGACACATGAACATCACCAGATGGTCAATACCTAAATCAGATTGATTATATTCTTTGCAGCCAAAGATGGATATGCTCTAAACAGTCATCAAAAACAAGACTGGACTGTGGCTCAGATCATGAACTCCTTATCACTAAATTCTTAATTTGAAGAAAGTAGGGAAAACCACTAGACCATTCAGATATGACCTAAATCAAATCCTTTATGATTATACAGTGGAAGTGAGAAATAGATTCAAGGGATTAGATCTGATAGACAGAGTGCCTGAAGAACTATGGACGAAGGTTCATGACATTATACAGGAGGCAGTGATCAAGACCACCCCCAAGAAAAAGAAATGCAAAAAGGCAAAATGTTGTTTGAGGAGGCCTTACAAATAGTATCTCCTGGAGCTTGCTCAAACTCATGTCCATTGAGTCAGTGATGCCATCCAACCATCTGGCCCTATGTTGCCCTCTTCTCCTCTTGCCCTCAGTCTTTCTCAGCATCAGGGTCTTTTCCAGTGAGTTGGCTCTTCACATCAAATGGCCAAAGTATTGGAGCTTCACTTTCAGCGTCAATCCTTCCAATGAATATTCAGGATTTATTTCCTTTAGGATTGACTGGTCTGATCACCTTTCTGTCCAAGGGACTCTCAAGAGTCTTCTTCAACACCACAGTTTGAAAGCGTCAATTCTTTGGCACTTAGCCTTCTTTATGGTCCAGGTCTCATATATCTGTAATGACTACTGGAAAAACCGTAACTTTGACTTTACAAAACTTTGTTTGCAAAGTGATGTTTCTGCTGTTTAATATGCTGGCTATGTTTGTCATAGCTTTTCTTCCAAGGAGCAAGTGTCTTTTAATTTCATGGCTGCAGTCACTGTCCACGGTGATGTTGAAGTCTAAAAAATAAAATCTGTCACTGCTTATACTTTCTCCCTTTCTATTTGCCATGAAGTGATGGGACCAGATGCCATGATCTTAGTTTTTTGAATGTTAAGTTTTAAGCCAGCTTTTCCCCTCTCCTCTTTACCCTCATCAAGAGGCTCTCTAGTTCCTCTTCACTTTCTGCCATTAGAGAGGTATCATATGCATATCTGAGGTTGCTGATATTTCTCCTGGCAATCTTGATTCCAGCTTGTGATTCATCCAGCCAGGCATTTCACATGATGTACTCTGCATATAAGTTAAATAGAGTGATAATATACTACCTTGAGGTACTTCTTTCCCAGTTTTGAACCAGTCTGTTATTCGATGTAAGGTTATGTTACTTCTTGACCTGCCTACAGGTTTCTCAGGTGACAGGTAAGATGGTCTGGTATTACTATCTCTAAGAATTTTTGGAGATATAGAAATGTACATTTAAGATCAGATAACTCTCCCAAGGTTATTTAGCAAGTCATCTAGCTCGTGACTATATTGGATAACTGAATCTATATTATTTAAAATTTTTATACAATGTATCAGGTATATAAACAGAAAGCCAATTTTGTTTAAAATCCAAGAAAACTTGGGTTGATGTTGTGACTTCTTTAATGTGTATTTTGGCAGTGAGTGTGATATAGATTCTCAGTGCATGCACCTGCATGCACATATGCAATTACATCACAGTAACTGGAATACTGCTTACTTCCCTATGACCAAAAAAGTTAAGTGAAACTATATTTTTTACACACTGTCAGCCTCTTCAGTATCTTTGTCCTCTCTGGCAACAAACTGTATTTTTCTTCAGATGAGTTATGTTCCTTTTGCTACTTTTACCTTCCAGAGCTTAGATGATTGAAAAAAGTTGCTTATGTATATGCTCTGTGCTGTGTGCTCAGTCATGTCTGACTCTTTGTGACCCCATGGACTGTAGCCCACCAGGCTCCTCTGTCCATGGAATTTTCCAGGCAGGAATACTGGAGTGGGATGCCATATCCTACTCCAGGGGATCTTCCTGACCCAGGGATCCACACTGCATCTCTTGCACTGGCAGGTGGATTCTTTACTGCTGTGCCTCCTGGGAGGCCCCCATACCACCCTTGATCTTTGTCAAAAGAAGTGATATGTATATATGTATATGTATATGCTATAAAGCTTCAAAGTCTGTTTCCAGACATATGAACATTGAAGGAACTTGGTAATTAGTTTGTTTTGCCATCTTGCTAAGCAAAACTGGTCTCCTGTGAGATGATCTTGCTCTGTTTTCCTCATAGGTTCAATTCAGTGAGGAGTTTCTCTTAGTGAATTATACTTTTTCTCAATTCTAAGGAAGGCTCTTGTTTCTGGATCTCCCCTGTGGTTTCACTTAGGCCAGCCTGGATGGCCCACCATGCCAAGTTGAATTTTCTGGAATAGAATTCGCTCAATGAGCTGTCATCTCTCTGAAATTTTGGATGTGTTTTCAAAATAGCAAATGTGTATTTTTGGAGCCAATTTTTCAAAGGTCAAAACATTGCATTTTCAAAATCTGGACTAGATTTTTGTTTCTACACACTTGTTCTGGCACATTTAGTTATCTGTATGGGTAGGCAAAGAGCTTAGCCATTTCTCATTAAATTGTGTATATATAGGTATGTTTGTGTGTATATACACACATATATGTATATATATGCCAAGGTATGTCTAGAATATAGTACATACATGTTTTAGAAGGGAAAATACCAACCAGAATGTGCAATAGCCAATCTTTATTTACAGTTGGAATGTAACTAGCCTCTGCTAGTGAGAAATCGTTGACCCACATAGCTTGGTGGAGTAGGAACTAGGGTTATTATCTATGAACTGCTGTTGGATCGACTGTGTATCATGCCAAGTTTGGTTTTCTTCAACAATCAAAATGTAGTTGCTCTATTGTACTGTAAGCTACTTTAACTTGCCTACAGTAAGATCTATTAAAAAATGATTACATCAACATGCATCATTTGGTACAGCAGAAATGAAGCTACTGTATTAGAACATTTTCTTACAATCAATGTTTCTCAATTTGCCTCGACATTTACTTTCAATAAGTAACTAGCTTTACCTTGGCATTTATCTAGCAAGAGCGAACTATTATCTTATGACAGTGTTCCAGCCCAGTGACATTCTCACTCATATGGGTATTTTGAAAAATATGTGCAGTAATGAGAAGCACATTAAGAAGAGACAAAAAAATAAATGAAATAGCTAGGTAAATGATAAGTATTATTAAGATTCACATTCAGTAAGATAAAAACAGTAAAAACAGGAAATATATTTTGAAATTTACACTGATAACTTTGCCCGAATGGCCCCTAACATCTCTTCTTTAGGTTAGATATTTTCTTGTAGTTCTCCTTCCTTCTATATTTCTCTTTTCTCCCAACAACGAGAGCTGTGGAAGTTTTGATGAAAATCCTTAAACATTTTATGATGATATTTTGAGAATTGATTATGATAGATACATCATGCTAGAGTACATACACATATAACTGTTCTTGGGGAAAGGACCAAAAGTCAGCTTGTTTCAAACAAATCTGTAATGGCTTCCAGGGTCAGTCAACTGAAAAGAATACTCTAGCCTCTGCTTATGGCTGGAGACACCTAGAAGGTATTAATAGTAGAGTTGCTGTTGCTTATTTTGCCTTAAAAAAAATTCTATTTTCTTATATCTTGTTGTTTGAGAGTGAGTTTTCCTTTACCTACACAGTAGGTATGTGGCATTCAGTTCAGTTCAGTCGCTAAGTCATGTCCAACTCTTTGCGACTCCTGTGAACTGCAACATGTCAGGCCTCCCTGTCCATCACCAACTCCCAGAGTCCACCCAAACTCATGTCCATGGAGTCGGTGTTGCCATTCAACCATCTCATCCTCTGTCATTCTCTTCTCCTCCTGCCCTCAATCTTTCCCAGCATCAGGGTCTTTTCGAATGAGTCAGCTCTTCGCATCAGGTGGCCAAAGTATTGGAATTTCAGCTTCAACATCAGTCCTACCAATGAATACTCAGGACTGATCTCCTTTAGGATGGACTGGTTGTATCTCCTTGTAGTCCAAGGGACTCTCAAGAGTCTTTTCCAACACCACAGTTCAAAAGCATCAATTCCTCAGTGCTCAGCTTTCTTTATAGTCCAACTTTCACATCCATACATGACCACTGGAAAACCAAAGCCTTGACTAGATGGACATTTGTTGGCAAAGTAATGTCTCTGCTGCAAAGTAATATGCTGTCTAGGTTGGTCATAACTTTCCTTCCAAGGAGTAAGCGTCTTTTTATTTCATGACTACAATCACCATCTGCAGTGATTTTGGAGCCCAGAAAAATATAGTCAGCCACTGTTTCCACTGTTTCCCCATCTATTTGCCATGAAGTGATGGGACCAGATGCCATGAACTTAGTTTTCTGAATGTTGAGCTTTAAGCCAACTTTTTCACTCTCCTCTTTCACTTTCATCAAGAGGCTCCTTAGCTCTTCTTCACTTTCTGCTGTAAGGGTGGTGTCATCTGCATATCTGAGGTTATTGATATTTCTCCCGGCAATCTTGATTCCAGCTTGTGCTTCCTCCAACTTGTGTCCCTTAATAAGCTACTGAACTTAAGAGGAATAGTCCATGTTCTGCTACTGCTAATTACCTATGGGATTTTTGGATAAGTCACAGCAACTCTTTGGGTTTGATTTTCCTCATCTGTAAAATGGAGAACCTAAGTCTGCTTGATATCTTAAGTCTTTCAAGTATTATGACTCTATTAAAACATCATCAAAATACAAAAATTATAGTGAGGCAACACTGCTGATGTTCCGGTAAACTAAATTGTTATTTGTGTGATCTTCCTTGTACCTTGTTATCTTTCAGAATAGAAAGTGCATTTACTCATTTAATACTACTGTTGAAATCAGATCAAGTATTATTGCTATCTCAAGTTTTCACTTTTTATTTTCCATGTAAATGAAATATCTATATAAGGCATTGTTTTGCTCCGAGGGTCATATCCCATATTTTGGTGGTCAGGTTACTGTATTCTATATCTTGTGAATTTGATAGCTAGGTGTGTGTCCTCCTGAGCAGTAGTAACACATTTTTGTTGCTAAGTGGTACTCCATATTTGAGGAATAGAATCAAGTCCAGGTTTTTTGAGACCTTCTCATTTTTCATGTAGATGCTTGATCATTGCTGTTGGATGGGATAATCTGCCAAGTTGAAATAACAGTGCAGGTAATATTGATGGAGCTATGATATGATTAATATCACCCAAAGTATCATCATATAGTAAAGAGAAAGAAGCATACTGAGTTAAGTCAAACTCTTCATATGTATTCCTTTTAGAATACACTTTGAATGTTTTTTTTTGTGGTTTTTTTTTTTTTTTTTTATTAGAGGGAAGTCTTAGCTGATGATTTCACCGTGGCTCATTAACAAACTTTGGAGGAAATATTACTTAAGTCAGTGAAAATAATATGTATAGAAGTCTTGTTTTTCTTAAGTGCAGGTATTCTGTTAGAGAAGCATTTCTCAAAGGTTCTCCTGTTTTAGAATTTAAAAAATAATTCTCAAGTAATAAAGATAACCAAAGCAGGGTAAAGGGGATCAATTGATGCTCATTTTATTAAGACAATATAATGCATCATTTCTGTACTTCTGTCTTTAGAACATATAATTCCATTGTATTTGTGTTACCAAACACATGTATTGAATTGAATACCTTTATGATTTCACAACTTATAGAAAGTGGAAGTAAAATGGTTAGTCACTCTGTTGTGTTAGACTCTTACAACCCCATAGACTGTAGCCCACTAGGTTCCTCTGTTGATGGGATTCTCCAGGCAAGAATACTGGAATGGATTGCCATTCCTTTGTCCAGGTGGTTTTTCCAACCCAGGGATCAAACCTGGGTCTCTTGCATTACAGGCAGATTCTCTACTGCCATCAGGGAAGCCCCATTATCTCAAAATATAAATGACTGTTAATTAGAGAGACCACAGTAGTGTTTAATTATAAAAGGAAACTGAATTTACCCTGATTTCAAATCTCCTGTTTGCTTTATAATCACCAACAAAACTATTCTGTAAAATCATTCTTGGCTAATGACTTTGGGGGAAATGTAAGGTGAATCACCTAAGAGCCTCATTAACTTAAATCACTGGCTACAGCTATCCTACTTTCAGATCCTAAGGCTTTTACTACCCTACACACTAATCTTAAAAGCAGTCATGGTTTCCTGTGAGTCCCCAAATGTAATTTTAAATATGATTCAGTTCATCTCTTTTAGATAACTTGCTAACCATAGTCAAATCAAGAATTATCTCTTTTGCATTGAGCAGGGTTGTTAAGATCAAAGGAAAAAAACTAGTCATAACTGATCGTGTTGACCCACTAACTGATCCATGATATGTGTTATCATCCAGGATCTAAGGCTATTGAGAGAAGAGCACAGGCAGCCTGCTGCTAATCGATTTGGTTCTTTGGACTCAATTTGGCAGATATTTATTATAAGTATTTTCAGGGCTGTAAAAGATAGAATGATATATACATTCTAGAACATGTCCTCTAAGAATATGTATTCAGTTTAAAGGGATGAGTATAAGCTATATTTAGAAAAGGCAGAGGAACCAGAGATCAAATTGCCAACATCCATTGGATCACAGAAAAACCAAAGGAATTCCAGAAAAAACATCTACTTCTGTTTCGTTGACTATGCTAAAGCCTTTGACTGTGTGGATCACAACAAACTGTGGAAAATTCTTAAAGAGATGGGAATACCAGACCACCTCACCTGCCATCTAAGAAACCTGTATTCAGGTCAAGAAGCAACAGTTATAACCAGATTTGGATCAATGATCTGGCTCCAAATTGGGAAAGGAGTACATCAAGGCTGTATATTATCACCCTGTTTATTTAACTTATATAAGAATATATCATGTGAAATGCCAGGCTGGATACATCACAAGCTGGAGTCAAGATTACTGGGAGAAATATCAATAACCTCAGATATGCAGATGACACCACCCTTACAGCAGAAGGTGAAGAGGACCTAAAGAGCATCTTGATGAATGTGAAAGAGGAGAGTGAAAAAGCTGGCTTAAAACTCAACATTCAAAAATTGAAGATCATGGCATCCGGTCCCATCACTTCATGGCAAATAGATGGGGAAAATGGAAACAGTGACAGACTTTCTTTCCTTAGGCTTCAAAATGACTTTGGATGGCCACTGCAGGCATGAAATTAAAAGACGCTTGCTCCTTGGAAGGAAAATTATGGCAAGCTTAGACAGCATATTAAAAAGCAGAAACATCACTTTGCTGACAGGGGTCTGTAGAGTCAAAGCTATGCTTTTTTCCAGTAGTCATTATGGATGTGAGAACTGTACCATAAAGAAAGCTGAGTGCCAAATGATGCTTTCAAATTTTGGTGCTGGAGAAGACTCTTGAGAGTCCCTTGGGCTGCAAGGAGATCATACCAGTCAATCCCAAAGGAAATCAGTCCTGAATATTCATTGGAAGGACTGATGCTGAAACTGAAACTCCAATACTTTGGCCACCTGATGCAAAGAGCCAACTCATTAGAAAAGATCCTGATGCCAGGAAAGATTGAGGGCAGAAGGAGAAAGGGGAAACAGGATGAGAGGGTTGGATAGCATCACTGACTCAATGGACATGAGTTTGAGCAAATTCTGGGAGATGGTAAAGGACAGGGAAGCCCGGCGTGCTGTAGTCCATGGAGTCAGAGTCGGACACGACTGATGAACTGAGCAGCAACAAAATGATAAGTGTGTGTGTGTGTATAATAATTCAAAGTAAAAATATAAATGCTGTTAGTGATAACATATGAAACAACAGTTCTAAGGAAGGAACAATGCTTTTAATTTGAGTGGGTCAGAAAAATTTCCAGGATTAATAGCATATGATAAGCAGAAGTGGGGAAATAACATGAGCAATGGCAAAAGTGGTATGAATTGAAAGTGGAGAGCAGATTATAGTTCTGGTTTGAAAATCATCTAGGTCAGGTGTCAGCAAACATTGTTCATAAAGGACCAGAGAGTAAATATGTTGGAATCTGTGGGGTAAATGATCTCTGTTATCACTACTCAGCTCTCCCTGTGTGGCATGAAGTCAGCTGTAGACAATACATAGAGGTAAGAGTATACACATTGTTAGTAGACATAGACAGTAGTGTGGGAGGGTGAGTTTGGAGCTAGCAATACATAAATAAATGAATTTGGTTGTATTCTAATAAAACTTTATTTACAAAAGTGGTGGTGGTCTGGATTTGGCCTGTGAGGTAGGCTTTATCTTGTTGACCTTTGCCTAGTTTAGAGGCTCAAAGTATGTGGCAGTGGGAGATAAAATAATATGGGCCATATTGCTTAAATCCCCTATTGAGGAATTTGTGCTTAAGTAAGTGGCAAATGAGGAACCATTGTTAGTTTTTGAGTAAGTATAATAAGCTAACATGTATTTAGGCTAATTATATACTAGGTACTGTGATATGTACTTTCTAAGTATGGAATATGGGACAAAGTTGACTGGCTAATGGAATTTTCCTTGAGTTGGCATCTTTCTAAGGACCTCTTCTAACACAGAACATGAGCAAAAGCCTTATAGACTGGCATTAAAGACTATTTCTAAATCTTTACAGAGAAACTTGTAGTTAATGACACAAAACAAGTCAATTAAATAGCATTTGTGCTATTTCTATTATGTGCCAGGAAATGGGCTGAATATTGTGTATGCAAAGATGAATAAGGCATTAGGCCATGCTTCCATGGCACTCACAGTCTCGTAGAGCATAAAGATATGTAAATAAATTATTATAGTGCTAGCTGACATACAGCAGAATGTACAATCTAAAATTGTACTAATTATAAGGGAGTGATTCTATTTAAGGAGGTCAAGAGAAGCATCACAGAAGAAGTGATATTTAAGATGGGTGTTGAACAATCTTTAAGCCTATGTCTCCAGAGGGAAAAATGAGACGATTCCAGGAGAGTGGAATAAATACCAATACAAAAATACCAAGATGTTAAAGCAGACTAAACATGGCTACTAGTTCACTGTATGTCTTAATTTAATGTAAATAATTTTAGCCAAGAATGAAGTTGTTAACTAGGTGACAGAATGCAAGAAAATAAAAAGAACAATAACTTATTACAGAGGGATCTATCACAGCAACCAAGGTTAGGGGAAAAATGGGAAGAAATTGGAATCATGAGAACCTAGGAGTCTGGAGAAGAGGCTGTGTTGGGCTGTGACTCAGACACCTGAGGGAGAGGAGCTAATTGCCCAGTACCGGTGTCTCTGAGGGGCCCACTACGAGGCTGGTTCTGCAAATGATAGAAAAATTGCAAACAGCATTCAGCCACTTACATGGGAAGAAACTGCTACTTCTGGGCCAAAGAGGTGTTACCAGGATAATATACACAGTAACAAGAAGTAAGCAGGAAGGAATACTTCCTTTTTTCCTTCTCTAGCAGCCTCCATCTATCAAAAATAGGGAGACACTAGGAATGCAGAAATGCTATTCATGAAGTCCCAGCCTCAGCATCACAAAGCAGAATAGAGAGGAGGGTGGGTTTGGAGCTGAGAGACAAAAGTGTAGTAACTGGCACCTTCAGGATATCTAGCACATAAGGTATGTGTTTGAAAATGAGGCAGAATGTATAGTTTCATGGCAAGAGAAGGGTCTGGACTTTGTTCTGTGAGTGATGGAAGTCACCCAGTGATGGATGGAAAAAGTAATGTACAGCATCATTCTTGGTTTTATAGCACAGCATATTCTCAGTTCCAGTGGAAGCTTGTCTAATATTCTGCTTTCAGAATGGTTGGGTAATGGTAACAACTGTTCTGTATGTTCTTGAAGAGTTACCACTAAAAAGTGGTGCCAAAGCTTGGCATAACAATGATCCTATGTTTTGGATCTATTAGTAATCATTGTATTAAGTTTGTTTTTACTAAGGGAGATTCACTGCTGACTCAGTGGAGTGAGTATGTGTGTTTGTGTGTGTACAGTTCTTTTCCAACTGAGACTTTGTCCTTCTGTGTGTAAACTGGAGCTATTTTTAGTTTGTCTGTTTTAGAAAATGAGCTGAGCATTCTCTGTGCAGAGTGCTAAATGCTCAGGTTTGGCTGTGAATTCTCTAGACCAGGCAGACGAATTGTAAGAACAAAGGAAACGAAAGGCAAGAAAGTCATGGGCAGGAGAGCTGGGCAGAACAGAGCGGTCTTTGAGTGTCCAGTAGGATCAACACCTTTGTTTGTCTTCCCCAGAAATATTATGTTGCTGGACCAAGAAACACTAAGAAATATTGAAAAGTGTTCAGAATTGAGCAGAGTTGTTATGGTGGATCAAGAAAGGCTGAAAAAGAAGAGTTAAGGAGGAGGAGTGGGGGATTTCAAGGAGAACTGTTCTACATAATTCAGTGGATAGGGATAAATCCCATTCTCACTCATTAACTTGACTTTTTAATATCTTAAGGTCTTCATATAATTTTAATAGGGGCGTTTAAAATGTGATGGGCTAGAGGAAGATTGAAACTAATAAGTAAATTTAGAATTGTTAACATAGACTTATTGATGAGTTTCCTTAGTCTCAACTGTTTGCCCTATTCTTTTCTGTGACAAATGTTTTAAAATAATTATTAGTACTTCCAAATAGTTTTAAAAAACTAAAAACTCTGAAGCAAAATTATTTCTTCAGCATAGAATTTTTCTATGCCTAGTGTGTCATCATTTAATGGATTTTATATTAATAAATTATTGCAATAGAATCTAATAACAGTGGGTTCTTATGTGACAAGAACAAATTTTCATTGAAAGTGAGAACATATATTATGATCACAGACAGTGGGCCTGAATTGAAGATCACCACTCTATTAAAATAAAAAATAATGAAAATGATACTAGAAAGGAAAAATGTGTCAGATGGAAGCATGCTATAAAGTATAGATTATAAAAAATGCTTTATATTAACTCTTCATGCTACTAGGGTTTTGATATGTCAACATTTACCCCTAAAAAGTACATTATATCTTGTTAGGTGACCTGTATTGGAATTACAAGTAATTTCACTTGTTTTGATTTGAAGTCTTTGATAATAAGCCACAGATTTCTTATAAAACCAATAAATATCCCCAAACTACAAACCCTAATTAAAATACACAGGCAGCAATGCATTCCAGAATTCTTACCTGGAAGATTTCACAGATAGAGGACTGGCAGTTTACAGTCCACAGGATTGCAAAGAGTCAGACATGACTGAGCACAACCGTAATATTAAGCTAAAGTATGAGAGACACTAACCTCTGGAATATAGTAAACTAATAAGGAGCAGTGTAGCTGGAACTTAGGAGGCATTTGTCCATAGTGTTTGTATCCTCTTTAAGAGTCAGGATGGCTGCTATCCAAAAGTCTACAAGCAATAAATGCTGGAGAGGGTGTGGAGAAAAGGGAACCCTCTTACACTGTTGGTGGGAATGCAAATTAGTACAGCCACTATGGAAAACAGTGTGGAGATTTCTTAAAAAGCTGGAAATAGAACTGCCGTATGACCCAGCAATCCCACTTCTGGGCATACACACCAAGGAAACCAGATCTGAAAGAGACACATGCACCCCAATGTTCATCGCAGCACTATTTATAATAGCCAGGACATGGAAGCAACCCAGATGCCCATCAGCAGACGAATGGATGAGGAAGCTGTGGTACATATACACCATGGAATATTACTCAGCCATTAAAAAGAATTCATTTGAATCAGTTCTAATGAGATGGATGAAACTGGAGCCCATTATACAGAGCAAAGTAAGCCAGAAAGATAAAGACCATTACAGTATACTAACACATATATATGGACTTTAGAAAGATGGTAACGATAACCCTATATGCAAAACAGAAAAAGAGACTCAGATGTATGGAACAGACTTGTGGACTCTGGGAGAAGGCGAGGGTGGGATGTTTCAGGAGAACAGCATTGAAACATGTATATTATCTAGGGTGAAACAGATCACCAGCCTAGGTTGGGTGCATGAGACAAGTGCTCGGGCCTGGTGCACTGGGAAGACCCAGAGGGATCGGGTGGAGAGGGAGGTGGGAGGGGGGACTGGGATGGGGAGTACATGTAAATCCATGGCTAATTCATATCAATGTATAACAAAAACTACTGTAATGATGTAAAGTAATTAGCCTCCAACTAATTAAAAAAAAAAAAAAAAAAAAAGAGACAGACCCAAAACCAGGTGAAGCAGAAGCTTCCAGAAAACTCTAGGAAGCATTGGTGTGAGGACTGGAACATCTGTGATGTGGTAGATCTGCATCTTCATGGGGCCTTCACAGCTGTTTCAATGCAGGCATCCCCGTTCCTGATGCTTTGTCCTTGGTGCTGAGGTCTGAAGGTTTGTGTCCCTCTCCCAAGTTCATAAGTTGAAATCATAATGTTTAATGTTCATATTGTTGATGGTATTAGGAAGTAGGGTTTTGAGAGGTGCCTAGGTCATGAGGGTGTGACCCTCATGAATAGGATTAGTGGCGTTATAAAAGGGGACCTCTCAGAGATCCCTCACTCTTCTACCATGTGAGGAAACAATGAGACATCTGCAGTCTGGAAGAGGGTCGTCTTCAGACCCTGCTGGCATCCGGATCTAGGGATTCCAGCCTCCACAAATAAATTTTTTTTGTTTATAAGCTGCCCAGTCAGTGTCTTATCTTGTAGTAGGGTTTACTGCTATAGAGAAGCAGAGGTTAATAGTCACCCAGTATTACTCACCTTCCATGAAAAACAGGACTGGTTATTGATGGGCTCAGTGCAAAATGAAAATGAGGCCCCTTGTTCAAAAATGATAAAGATTGAAGATGAAGACCACAAAACATTAAATTGGGAATGGGGTCCTTCACAGGCCTATGAAGCCAGCCTTTTTGGGGATGGAGTTAAGATTTGTTCTTTTATTTCATTAACTCACCCATTTTTCTAGCATATATTTAGCATATATGTTGTGGCTTTGTGATCAGTGCTAGGGATACAGTAGGAAACAAGTGCTCTAATCAGTTCAGTTGCTCAGTTGTGTCCAACTCTTTGTGACCCCATGGACTGCAGTACACCAGGTTTCCCGGTCCATCACCAACTCCTGGAGCTTACTCAAACTCATGTCCATCACATTGGTGATGCCATATGACCATCTCATCCTCTGTTGTCCCCTTCTCCTTCCGCCTTCTATCTTTCCCAGCATCAGGGTCTTTTCCAATTGTCGGTTCTTGGCATCAGGCAGCCAAAGAATTGGAATTTCAGCTTCAGCATCAGTACTTCCAAAGAATATTCAGGACTGATTTCCTTTAGGATTGACTGGTTGGATCACCCTGCAGTCAAAGGGCCTCTCAAGAGTCTTCTCCAACACCACAGTTCAAAAGCATCAATTCTTTGGTGTTCAGCTTTCTTTATAGTCCCAACTGTCACATCCATACATGACTACTGGAAAAACCATATCTTTGACTAGATGGACATTTGTTGGCAAAGTAATACCTCTGCTTTTTAATATGCTGTCTAGGTTGGTCATAACTTTTCTTCCAAGGAGCAAGTATCTTTTAATTTCATGGCTGCAGCCACTATCTGTAGTGATTTTGGAGCCCAGAGAAGTCAAGTCTGTCACTGGTTCCATTGTTTTCCCGTCTATTTGCCATGAAGTGATGGGACCAGATGCCATGATCTTAGTTTTCTGAATGTTGGTTTTTAAGCCAACTTTTCCACTCTCCTCTTTCACTTTCATCAAGAGGCTCTTTAGTTCTTCTTCACTTTGTGCCAAAAGGGTGGTGCCATCTGCTATCTGAGATTACTGATATTTCTCCTATCAATCTTGATTGCAGCTTGTGCTTCATCCAGTCTGGCATTTTACATGGTGTACTGTGCATATGAGTTAAATAAGCAGTATGACAATATACAGCCTTACTGTACTCCTTTTCCTATTTGAAACCAGTCTGTTGTTCCATGTCCAGTTCCAACTGTCACTTCTTGACCTGTGTACAGATTTCTCAGGAGGCAGGTCAGGTGGTCAGGTGTTCCCATCTCTTTAAGAATTTTCCACAGTTTATTGTGATCCACACAGTCAAAGGCTTTGGCATAGTCAATAAAGCAGAAGTAGATGTTTTTCTGGAACTCTCTTGCTTTTTCAGTGATCCAGTGGATGTTGGCAATTTGATCTCTGGTTCCTCTGCCTTTTCTAAATCCAGCTTGAACATCTGAAAGTTCACAGTTGACATACTGTTGAAGCCTGACTTGGAGGATTTTGAGCATTACTCTGCTAGCGTGTGAGATGCGTGCAATTGTGTGGTAGTTTGAACATTCTTTGGGATTGCCTTTCTTTGGGATTGGAATGAAAACTGACCTTTTCCAGTCCTGTGGCCACTGTTGAGCTTTCCAAATTTGCTGACTTATTTAGTGCAGCACTTTCACAGCATCATTGTTTAGGATTTGAAATAGCTCAACTGGAATTCCATCACCTCCACCAGCTTTGTTTGTAGTGATGCTTCCTATGGTCCACTTCACTTATTCCAGGATGTCTGGCTCTAGGTGAGTGATCACACCATTGTGATTATCTGGGTCTTGAAGATCTTTTTTGTACAGTTTTTCTGTGTATTCTTGTCACCTCTTCTTAATATCTTCTGCTTCTGTGCTCTAAGGAAATGCGTGTTTTGTGTGTGTGGTTGTGAATATTGGGCAGATTTGGTGACGGTGTTCTGGTCTTCAAACATTGCCAAATCCTCTTTCAAAAATCTTGAGACTACCGGAGTCAACACAGGGTCAAAAACTTGTGGCATCATTTTATATCTGCATAACACTGTCTGCTACAGGATTTATTCCTTTGTGTTCATCGTAGAAATCTGTCATCCTAGCAAAAGAAAAATCCCAAACCCTTTCTAGTCTCTTGAGCCCTTCTACCTTTACTTACTTATACATTTGATATATGACCACAGGTTCCTCTTTTTCATCCAGAATCCCTTCTACAGCATAGAATGAGAAATAGAACACATTCATTTGAGTCCTCAGGTCCATAGAAATATTAACACAATTGATGAATTAACAGCGATTTCTGAGTACCTGTTTGTGTCTGGCATAAAGGACAAAATCAGAACCCCAGAAGCGACAACCTGTACTCACGTTGTAAGGATAATATTCACACATTCAGTCTTCAGTCCAGTGGGGTAGTTGGTATTACTAACAATGAGAAAAATAACTTCTCAAGATAAGACAACTATCAAGTGTCAAGACGGCATATACTTGTGTTAGAGGAACATCTTTTTGAATGGGTTTAGCTGAGAAAATCTTCATGTGTGAGGTGCCCCTGGCACTGAGGGATGGCTCCTTCCCTTGCCCCCTTATCTGAGAACTATCTGTGTCCCTCCTTCTCCCAGGGTGTGAGACCATGTTTGTAGTGGGACACTCCATGTGCCCTCCATGACCTTAAATGTTTGAGTTAAATGTTAAACCTGGATTCATTAGATGCTCTCTTGGGAGCCTAAAATCAGGACTCAACTTCATTATTCTCTGTTCTCTGGTAGGTAATGTAAGTAAAGCCTAGGAGTTTCTTGCTGGCTTTTATTTACTTGGAAGCAGAAAAAGTCAGTCTGAGGTAGGAACAGAGAAGTAGAGGAGAGATAGAGCCTTGTAAAGACAGAAAGGAAAAGGGAAGGAGAGAAAGCACAAGAGACAGACACAGAAGCACACGCAGAGAAAGGCATAGGAAAGACAGAGACATACAGACTCACATGCACACCGAGGAACAGAGAGATTGAGACAAAGAGACAAAGAAAGAGACGCAGGGAAAGAAGAAGGAGAGAAAGAGAAAGATTAAAAACCTAAGAAGTGGAAGTGGCCTTTTCACTGGTACAGACCCTATGTGACTACTGTCAGCTTCCTGGATGGTGTGTGTGAGTTTAGTCACTCAGTCGTGTCCAACTCTTTGCAACCCTTAGGACTGTAGAGTGCCAGGCTCCTCTGTCCATGGGATTTTCCAGGCAAGAATACTGGAGTGGGTTGCCACTTTCTCCTCCAGGGGATCTTCCTGATCCAGAGATCAAACCTGTGTCTCCTGCTTTGCAGATGGATTCTTTACCCCCTGAGCCACTGGGGAAGCCCTATCTGCATGATGACCAGGACAAGATTCCAGTGTGGAACCAAGGAGTTGTTTATTTCTCTATCCTTTTAACCCAAACTCATCACTCCTACTTCCCAGTCTTCTGCATTCACTCTGCACTAATGATATAGCAGTGCATTCTTTTTCTTCTTTCCATATTTTTTCTGTTCCTAGATAAACCTGCACAGCTGGTATTTATTTGGGTTTCCTTTTATAGCTTGAAAAATATTTAGGCATGTTTACCACAAGTGGGAATCTGGAAGCAGCTTATGTATACATGCATATTGGCACATTTCTGTTTTGAAACGAGTTGATAATAAACACATTAATTTTTAAAACATCAGCTGATTAATAGACTCAGGCAGTTTACAGTAACTCCTTTCTTTCCACCACGCTCTTCCTGCTCCCAGCTCCCAGTCTTTGAAAACCAATGCTGGTTTTTGAAAGTAACATTTAGGAGGATGTGATTAAGAAATCAAATGCTGAATATCTCTGAAAACTCTTTAGTTTCTATGGAAATAACTAAGTAAAATTTAATTCCCTTATCAGGCACTAAAAGCTTAAAGTGATTCCTATTAAATTGACAAATGCAGTAGTGGGTGCCTCTTATCAGAGGAGAGCATCAGCTTGCTTGCCATTTCATTGTCGGAATCACTCTGTTATGCTTTATGAATGTGTTCCCTGGAATCCGGGGATAGTATCTCTCTATCAGTCTTCATGGCTTGGAGTACAGGGAAGCATTTGCATGGCTCCTGACCTAGTGGAATATTGCCAGTACAGCTTCCTTTAAGACTGAAAGATGGATTGGCGTAGTTCTCAGAACAGTGGTGTGTGAATCCAGACTGTAATTTTGCAGCATCATGTGTCATTTGTGGGGACCTTACATTTCCTCCTTGCTTGGTAAATATTTTACTTGTCATGGCATTGTTGGACATGCTCTGCTCTGGTCTGTGGGCCTGATTTATACCAAATATATTGTCTATACTTTTCAGAGGGTCCAGTGAAAGGATGGAGGTTTTCTGGAAGAGCAGGCAGGTTACCAGCTGTACAGGGAACCCAATATCATTGTGACTGAGAGGAAACCCTCAAAGTCAGGGTGTCACATCTTGAAACAGACTGAAGTTACTGTCTATGGGTAATATCTCCAAAGTCAGGTGACATATCTCTAAGTAGGCAGTCAAATGATAAATTCCAATAGCTCAAAGGAGACTTGGGAGACAGAGACATAGTTAGACAGTTGACTCTTGAACAATACAGGCTTGAGCTACAACTCTGCATGGATAAGTGAATTTTTTTTTTTTTCAATAAATCCTCAAGTACTTCAGGTTCTAAAGTACAATCTGCAGTTGATTGAATCCAAGGAGGCAGAGAGCTGACTATGGTACTTGACCATCTCAGATTTTACTATCCTTGGAAGGCACTTAAACCAGTCCCCCAAGGATGCTGACAGATGACCGTATATGGCTTTGATCTGAAGATTCAAAAGTCTCAGAAGAGCTCTTCACACCTAATCCCACACAGCCCTTCCAGATCCATTACTGTCTGTTATGCTCTGAATTTCTGTGAATTTCAAGAGTTGATAATGTGCTTTGGATAACCTTGAACATGCGATGTATTTGGGATCTATTACACTTCCAGCTAGAGTTATGTTTTTAGAATTTCTTTCCCCCTTTTTAATTATTAGAACCATTGCATTTTAGAATAAAAATCAGATTGCTAAATCGTATCTCTCTTTTCAATAGATATAACATATTTGTTTAAACTGTTCAGAATCTACCTGTTTCTGGTGATTTTTTTTTCTTGTTTTTGACATCATAGTCTCTCTTCTCTAACCAAATGGCATGGCCACAACTCAAAAGTAATGTGAAGTATAAATGAAACTGTGTTTACAAGTTATACATGATGAAGAAAGGGAGAGGTACACTGATTAGAGAAAGCCTGGTCATACCACTTTTCCAAGTGTCTGTAAGTATTACAGCGAGCAATTTTTACAAATTGAAGGAGATTTAATACTTCCTTTGTGGCCACATCACCACCACTTCCTGTCTCCATATCTTTATCTATGCTCTTACCTCTGTCTAGAATCCCCGTCCCCAACTGATTGCGCTGTTAACTTATGTTCATTCTACCAAACCTGTTATCCGTTGTTATTTCCCCTGTGAAGCTTTACCTAGATGATCCACAAAGCGGTTGCCACACTCTCTTCTGAGATCAGCAGCCACTTACACACAGTGCGATACAAATTATTTTAGACACCATGGTGTTGTTATTGTTCAGTTGCTAAGTTGTGTCTGACTCTTTGTGACCCCATGGACAGCAGCACGCCAGGCTTCCCTGTCTCCCGGAGTTTGCCCAAACCCATGTCCATTGAGTCGATGATGCCATCCAATCATCTCATTCTCTGTCGCCCCCTTCTCCTCCTGTCCTCAATCTTTCCCAGCATCAGGGCCTTTTCCAATGAGCTGACTCTTCTCATCAGGTGGCCAAAGTACTGGAGCTCCAGCTTCAGCATCAATCCTTCCATGAATATTCAGGGTTAATTTCCTTTAGAATTGACTGGTTTGATCTTTGCTGTCCAAGGGACTGTCAAGAGTCTTCTCCAGCACCAAAGTTTGAAAGCACCAATTTTTCGGCACTCAGCCTTCTATATGTACCATAGTGATCATTTTACTCCTTGAAGTCAGCAAATATTCTTTGATCATCTTTGCTACATTAGCACCTATAACAGCGGGCCCCATAGTAGATGCTTAATATATATTTAATGAATAAATACAGAGAGAATTCACTAAATAAACCATGATGTGGACAGTAGTAGAAATTATGATCCCAGGTATGTTTGTGTATACATATACATAGATACATACATACATACATATATATATATATATATATATATATATATATATATATAAAATATATGAGAAGGAAATGGCAACTCACTCCAGTATTCTTGCCTGGAAAATCACATAGACAGAGGAGCCAGGCAGGCTGCAGTCCATGGGATCACAAAGAGTCAGACACTACTGAGTGACTGATTATGCATATCTATATATGGATGGAAAAATATCCTAGAAAGATACAACTACACTAAAATATTGCAGTATTCATTTCTTGGTAGTGGTGGTACAGATAAACTTTTATATTTCCTGATTTCTACACTGAACATGCATTTAATAATCTAGGAAACAGTTAATTATGAAGAGAAATTCAAGCCATTTAAAAGCTATCTCTGACTTCCTTGACAGAAGTTTCTTCTTTTACTTGGTTGTCATTGTTAATCCCATGTAGCATGTTGTTTTTCTTGATTGGACTAGTATTTAGGTGTGAAGATTGCCATTACTGGCCCAGAAGCCAGATGTACAAATAAATATCCGCTCTAAGTTCTCTCTGGTTTACAAATGGTTCTGAATGTAAACATAAATTAAGGCAGAACATGTGCGTATCCTTCCTACGAGCCCAGTTTCAATTGGGAGATAAAACAAGTGAAGGCATAGAAGAAGAGGAGGTTAGTGGGTCATGGCAACATTTAGGTATTTTAATGCTTCTCTGGTATTTTAGTTTTCAGCTTTCCAACCTAAAAATCCTGAAATTAAAAGCAATTATCTCCATCTTTCTATTTTGTGCTCTTATCTGGACTGTTGTTTTATAAGAACTGCTTCCTTGCCATTTCAGAGAAGGATTAATATCTCCAAATCTTGTTATTGTGCAGTTGTGCCCTGGTGGTTCCTTTGTTTGCACGTTGTAATTATGGATAGCACTAACTGTTCACAAAACTACCATTTTTCCTCTTTATTTCTGCATGTATTTCAAATACACATTACAACTTCTCCATCTTCTGTATAGCAACTCCATTTCATGCTGGTACTGCCTTGCACAGGTTTGGTGCAATTCATAAAGAATTCACATTATTTTGGAGCAGAGCTAAGTGTTAGGTTCAGTGTAAATCTCTTCAAAGCACTTCTTGCCATAATAGCAAGAAGTGCTATTTTTTTTTCTCTAAGGAATGCCATAATTCTGGGTTGCATTTGTTGCCTCCTTTGGCAACCACATGTCCCATCATTGCAAATTGATGGCAGTAAAATTGACCTTTATTATCGCCTTTTTATTTGCTTAACTCCATAGGATTTACAGCATTATATTTTGTTACCACATTGACTGTTAATGGGAACAATAAAAAAATGACTGAATTCTACATATCCTTTTTATTTCCTAATGGCCTTAGCATTATTTACCAACTAAACTTTCAGATTTTAAGATTTCTCTCTTGGACAGTACAGGAAGGGTTTTGTAAAATTAAAGCTTCTTCCTTGTGTGAGATGCATATTTCGCTATATACTGTCAAAATAATTAAATGCTTGTTGTAAATTTGGGCACTTAAAATGACAAAACCATTGCATGCGGAATAATGGAAGAAACAAAAAATTGTGAAGGAAAAAACCCCAAACACCTACAAGGTAATTCAAACTGCTTCATCTGTAAATAATGAAAATTTAATGAGGCTTATATTCCAAAATCTCTCTTTTCTAAATGCATAATGCATTTATTGTCATATTAATTGTCTTTCTCACAGCATCCTTAGGATACTGTTCATAGAGAAAAGGTTACATTCTTGGCCAGAAAGTGACAGCCTGGAGGATCCCAGCCTGGAGACGTTTGGAACTCCTTTCAAAGGGAGAGGATTCCATGGATATGAAAGCCTGATCTCTGAATCTTCATGTGTGAAATTTTTTGAAATTGCTAGTTGCTCAGTGGTATCTTACTCTTTGCGACCCCATGGACTGTAGCCTGCCAGGCTCCTCTGTCCATGGAATTCTCCAGGCAAGAATACCGGAGTGGGTCGCCATGCCTTCTCCAGAGGATCTTCCTGAGCCAGGGATCGAACCTGGGTCTCCTGCATTACAGGCAGATTCTTTACCGTCTGAGCCTCTAGGCTTCATGTGCGGTTAGGAGAGAAAAGGAAGATCATTGTTCTGAGAGGCATGCGAGTGATTTAAGGCCTGGGTAGGTTTTGCTACCTCTGAAGCTGGTTAGAGATGGCTAGAGAGGCCTCAGTGTGAGAGCTGCTGACCGCAGACATGGAGGGGAAATGTGCAGATTTGGTCCACATGCTCTGTCTCTGCTAATAAATCTGAGTTTCTGTCAATTTGCTGCCATTTTAACCAGTATCTATTTCTCCAGTTTCCAAAGAGGCAAATGTTTTAAAAACTATCTACTCAGTTTCTCTCTGCAGTGGCATTTCATTTATTGAATGTTCAGGTTTTAAAATAGGATCTGAAATATTACTAAGATTTGTCCTTGTTCATGTTTTTTAATTGGTCTTTACATATTTCCTGTTACGGGCTCTAGATTTCAATTTAATTTTTTAGTCTGGAAAAAGTAATGCATTTGCAGAATTTAAAAGAAAAACTGGCTGGATCTCTTCAAAAAGTCAATGTTATAAAAAAAAAATTGTAAAAGTCTCCACACTTGAAAGAAAACAAATATAAAAATCTAAGGACATTAATACTAAAAATTATCAAAACAGTGTAACAAGAGAAATAATAAGCATGATTCTCACCTCTATCCCTTCTATCTCATTTTCCAATCCCATATGCCCTAGAGATGACAAATATGAACAAATAGTTTGTATTTGTTCCTGTGTGTACCATAGTGAATGTAATTAGCTCTAGACTGAAAAACACCTGGTCAGCTTCCAAAGATGTGCAATTACAACCAATATTGCAGAAAATAGGTCTGTGTATACATTATTTGTCATGTGTGCTGTTGTATCTGTAGGATGAATTGCCAGGATTCGAATTTTTGGGTCAGATGCTAAATGTATTCATCATTTTGTTAAATATGCCCCCCAAGTGCCCTCATAGGCACTCCCACCAGCAGTGCAGGAGAATGCCCTTTTTCCTACAGTCTTGTCAATGAAGTACCCTGTCAAAATGTTGATTTTGCAAAGTTGACAGGTAAAAATGATATGCCAGAGTATTTCAAATTTATGTCCTCTTACTATGAATGAGGTTGGACATCTTTTTGTACATGTAAGATTTCATTTATATTGCCTTTTTGTTTTTATGTTTTTGTTAACTGTCTATTCATAATCTCTGCCCATATTTCTACTGGGTTGATTGTCTGTTTCTTACTCATTTCTAGGGTCTCTTTAATATTGGGGACATTATCCCTTTTAATAGCGTATGAGTTGTTTGCATTTTCCCACATTTGCCATTTGTCTTTGCTTGCAAAGTGCTTTTTGTTTGTTTTGCCATGTGGAAGTTTTAATTTCTGTGTTCAAAAGTATCAATCTTTTCTTTTATAATTTTTGGATTTTTTTGTTGTACAGTCACTAAGTTGTGTCCCGTTCTTTGTGACCTCATGGACTGCAGCACGCCAGGCTTCTCTGTTCATCACCAACTCCCAGAGCTTACTCAAACTCATGGCCATTGAGTTGGTGATGCCATCCAACCTTCTCATCCTCTGTCGTCCCCTTCTCCTCCCACCTTCAGTCTTTTCCAGCATCAGGGTCTTTTCCAGAGAGTCAGTACTTTGCATCAGGTGGCCAAAGTATTGGGGTTTCAGTTTCAGCCTCAGTCCTTCCAAACAATATTCAGGACTATTTCCTTTAGGATGGACTGGTTGGATCTCCTTGCAGTCTAAGGGACTCTCAAGAGTCTTCTCCAACACCACAGTTCAAAAGCATCAATTCTTTGGCGCTCAGCTTTCTTTATAGTCCAACTCTTACATCCATACATGACTACTGGAAAAACCACAGCTTTGACTGGATGGACCTTTGTTGGCAAAGTAATGTCTCTGCTTTTTAATATGGTGCGATGAGTTTGGAGCCCAAGAAAATAAAGTCTCTCACTGTTTCCATTGTTTCCATATGAACTATATTCCTTTCTTAATATTCATTGTTTTACTGGACCAGGAGAAGGATTCTCTAGTATTGGAGCATCCAGGCACTTTGAGGCTTTACACCTCAGGGACTCGACTTGTCTTGCTCCAGAGATAAGAAAAAGCCCCTCCTTAAATTGTGCCAAGCACTCCTCCATCCCTCGCCCTAGCTTTCGGGTGCTTTACAGGATAGAGCATCGGAGCACGGAATCTAGAAGCAGGATTCCTGGGTTGAGAACTGGGTTTGTCCCTTATTAGCTGGTGATCTTGGGCAAGCTTGTGCCTCAGCTTTCTTATCAGTGAAATGGGGATAAGAAGCGAACTGGAACCTTAGGGTTGTTGTGGTTAAATGAGCTAATATGTAGAGGTGCTTGGAGGAGCGCCCGGCACACAGTTAAGTGCTTGCTCTTGCTCTGCAGTTGCTCAGCAAATGCAGATGAGCCCGGAGCCTTCCTTCTGCCCTATGTTTGCTCTCCCTGGCCACAGCGCCTCTGCCTGGTTCAGGGGAGCCCAGGGCCGCCCTGCTGCTTCACACTGTCACAGGATACAGCCCTTGCCCCCCAAAGGGAGCATCTACTTTTAGAAGGCATTTTGGAAGAGTCTCTCAGAGATCTGCCCTCAGTGGGTTTCCCTGGATATGTTCTGGGTCATCTCTCTCTGTTTCTGTATCTGAGAGATGCTGAGGTGGCACCTCGGTTCTGCTCACGGCAGCCCCTCTCCGGGGAGACACTCTCCTTCGGAGACATGTCCTTTTCTGGAATTTTCTGACCTCTCCTATCCCTGGTGGAGGTGGTGGTGAGGTTTAGTCGCTAATTGTGACCCCAGGGACTCTAACCTGCCAGGCTCCTCTGTCCATGGGATTCTCTAGGCAAGAATACTGGAGTGGGTTGCCATTTCTTTCTTCAGAGTATCTTCCCAACCCAGGAATCAAACCCATGTCTCCTGTGGCTCTTGACTATCCCTAGACCTTTTCTAAACTCCTTATTTTTCTCTAGAACACACTCATAACTTCTGGCATAGGCTTGCTGGTCAGATGAAACTTGAACAATACCAGCTCACAACCTGGAGTTTGCGGATATTATCTGAACCCCATCTTCACTGAAAAATTTGTGGTTTTATCCATTAGCTTTGTTTCTCTGGATGGTTTCTGAGGAGAAGTAGTGGGAGGTTGTGAACTAAACTTCCATGAGCTTCCTACTGGAACTGGTGTCCATTGGTTGGTCCCACCCCCCAGGAATTTTCTTTCAAGAACCGGGATTGGCGTTTTGATTTTTGGCATTTCCCACAGCATCCAACATAGTGTAAAACAAATGGGTGATTGAGTGAAGAGTTTCCATGAAAATTCCTGACTGAGAGCACAACTTCCCTCAAGTTCAGATCTTGTGCAGCACAGGATTCTGAGGGGCTGCTGGGGGGGGGTCTGAGCTCCCCCTGCTCTGCAAAGTATCCCCTCTGCCCTTCATGCTGTGGGGCATCCTTTCCCCATGTGGCTTTACAAAGTCCCAGGACCACCACAGAGCAGAGGCTCATAGAGGTGACAAGAAATTTCTGTCTCTGTGATTTATTCCAGTTTGGACTGACATGAAATTAAATTGGCTGATTTAAGCTCAACAGGTATGCCCAACTCCCAGGGCATTGGCTTAGGTGGGAATTCACTGGGTTGCACAGCAGTATTTGCATTTTTTGTCTTTTGTCTCCATCTAAGATTTTTGACCATTTACATTGCGCTAGGCCTGGGCTACAAGGGCAAGTGCTTTGCATCACTAAGACAATGTTCCCATCACAGTCGCCCTCTGAGAGGTGGCTATGATTTTACCCAGTTTATTTTTTTATTTTTATTTTTTTACCCACTTTATAGATAAGGAAACTGATATGCAGAAAAGGCATATGCCTTTCCAAAGACATATGGCCAACCCAGCAAAACTGGGAACTGATCTTGGGCAGTTTTGAGGTCTGTGGTCAACAAAAGTTTTATCCTTCGGTATCATTTTGACACTTAAGGGGACCTCGGACTACACAAAGAGTCTTGAAATTGTATTTTACATTAGGCAAGTAGGCAGGAGGCAAATAGGATTCTAGAAATCTCAAGAAAGCTCCATTTGGGTTAATAGTGCCCAGTCACTTCAGTCGTGTCCAACTGTTTGTGACCTTGTGGACTATAGCCCACCAGGCTCCTCTGTCCATGGGATTTCCCAGGCAAGAATACTGGAGTGGGTTGCTGTTTCCTTCTCCAGGGGATCTTCCTGATCTTCCAGGGATCAAACCCATGTCTCTTACATCTCCTGCCTTGGCAGTTGGGTTCTTTACCACTAACGCCACTTGGGAAGCCCATTAGGTTAAGAGTAGCAGAGGCAAAAGTCAGTTTGGTATGTAGCCAGGAAAACTGGGTTGGCTGTGGACCCAGCCTCAGTGATAATCATCAACAGGTTGTTAGGGCTTAACTACAGGGTTGGTACTTTTCTAAGCATTCATGCATTTACTAACTTCACCCTGATCATACCTGTATGTTGTGTATGGGATGGGCTGTGTTGTTTTTGGCCCCATCAGATGAAAAATCTGAGGTCAGAGAGAGCAAGTACCTTGCCCATGGGCACATAGTAGTAAGTGGCAGAGCTCAGAAAATGTCCCCATTGACAGGGCTCTGGGTCCCACGTGAGCCTTGCTCTGTGAGAGCTGGGGAATATGAATGAACTCCTGGGTGTGGTAGTCTTCATCCACCCATGGTGGACTGTTACTGGTCAGTAGATCTGATTCATAGCCTTGACTAGAACAAAACCGCTCTCCTTGTCTCGAAAGAAAATATTATAAACACTTAGAAAATCACAACCTAGAAATGTGTGTATTTTTTATAGAACATGAAGTAATTCTCAGGGGAATAGTAAGACCATGATTTCAGCTGGAATTGTTTAGGAACTGCTTTCATTAAAGAGCATCTTCACCTTTCAAAAAGAGTTAGATGTGCAAACGATAGAGACATAGCCACTTATGACACAATGTATTATATACAAATATTTTTATCATCCTCCTATGTCCATAACCTTTACCTCTGAAGCATCTTCTCAGGCTTTCAACCAGTAATGATTTTCTGTTTCCACAGCAATCGTTTCAAAAAACAATATTCTTCCAGTAGGTAAGGTCAAGGAATATTAGTTTATTTTCACTTCAGTCTTTTATTCTTTGTTGGTTTAGTTTTTAGTGATTTGTCCACAATAACAACATGCATGACTTGGAGAATATCTGAAGAAGAAAATAACCTGAGGATGGTTAATTACTAAAACAACTTGTTTCTTTCCACACTGCAGAAAGAACTGTCACCCAGCACAAAGATAAAGGATGGAAAAGATTAAAAAGAAAAGTATGAAGGCTGAACACATCTGTTTCTTTGTTTGCTTTAAGAATAGAAGCCTCTCATTTTTTCTGTTGATTTCACAAGGTAAGGCACAGAAGGAGTAGACTCAGAGAGGCTTCTTAAAGTAATTCAGAATTCGACACATTTTCTCCCCATCCGCTATTGTCCTGTTCTCTATTCAGCCTGCAACAATTAGAAAGAGCCTCTTGTGTGATAAGCACTCAAGTTGGCCTTTGTAGATCTACGCGAGAAATAATGGACTCTATCCTAGAAGGTTTACAGTCCAAAGCTGTAAAAAGTTATATTATACTCAACTAATTGAAGTATAAAACATCCAGAACATCTGAAATTTTTAAATAGAAACAATCATCTTGACATGAAATTAAATTGACTGATTTAAACTCAACAAGTATGCATATATATATATATATATGTATGTATGTACAGTTATGTATTACTGAATTTCTGATGGTATTACATAGCCTATGGATATAGGGCAAATCAGTTCTGGGAAAAACACATTTGCATCACTGTGTTCAATTTTTTAAGCTACATTAACATACAGTTGCAGTATTGTCATTATCTTCTGATAGAGTGTAAGTGAGGGGGTATTTAATTGACAGCAGTTCAGATAAACTGGGGGTGAAGTTAAAAATTGAATGTTTTATGTATTTCATTTTCATCTCAATGTTTTCTGTAAATCATCCCTTCTTATTGACAACTCTGTTATGATGTTTAGGTAGGGATTGGTAAGCTCTTCTAATTTGTTTTCAGTATGTAGCACATTTAAAAAAAATTACTGGAAGATTCCATTTGGCTATTGACAAGCAGAGGTGTCTGTGTAGTCACATCTCTGAGTTCCAACCACGTGGTTTGTGCATAGACACAGAGTCCTCTCCCTCCTTTTTAGTACCTTGCTTAGCTCCATGCCAATCCAGAGTGCCCATCCAAAGACAACTAACTAAGAGTTGAGGAAACTCTAATCAACAAACCAACCCTAGGCTTATTCAAATAGTGGGGCATTAGGCACCAGAGAGGAAATATGCATCTTTTTTTTTTTTAAGTAAATATATACCTATACAAACAAAAGTAGTTGGAGAAACAGTCCTCTTTGCAGATGAACAGGAACCAGTAATTCAGGATAAAGCTACAAAGTGCCAGCTACGGTATAGATAAGGTGTGTGTGGGGACCTGCTCAGTGGAGGGCCAGGGCACTGTGATGAGGGGATTAGAAGGCTAGGGAGAGCTGCTCAGAGAAAGAGGGACTCATTGTGGGTCTTAAAGCAAGAGTGGGATTTAAATGAGAATTATTCTCATTTCATTTAGGCAAAAGATTAATTTATGATTTATATTGTAGACTCTTCCATCTCAGTACCATTTCCAGTTCTTTAAAAGTTCATTTTCATTCTCTGTCCAGCCACACCAGCCTCCAAACAATATTGAATCAAAAGAAAGTTTCAATCTTTGTGCTCTTGCATTATTGAACACTCTGAATATTCCCCAGGCCTGCTCTTTCTGCAAACACTTTCCTACCATATGCAACTGTCTGAGAAAATCTACTTGTATGCAGTAGATTGCTGTTATTCATTATTCATTACAACATTATTTAGTTGAACAACCTACTAAAGAAAACTTGGTTCTGTAGGGGGAAATGTACAAACTCAGAGAACTAAATTATTTTACTATAAATGCTTTAAAAAGAGCAAGCTTTATGGTCCTCATTATTTGGTCTGTGCTGAGGAAAACAAGTTTTCTCCAATGGAAAATAAGCCATAAAGGACAGAAGCTGTGTGATCCAGCGTATTCAATAAAAGTTGCAGATATAACTTCTGCCAGCAACACGCTAAATGAATAAAGATCATTAAAGTGTTTACATCCTTAATCAAGTAATAAACACTTATTAAGTGGCCATTGTGTGCCTAGGACCTTTAGTTTCAGGAAACACATTTTACCAGCCCGGTAGCCAGCGTACAGTGACTCTGACATTCCTTAGCATGTTGGGGAGAATGGACTTCTTTGTGACGACCAACCCTGCAGACTTGCTGTGACTTGTTTTTCCTAACTTCAGGAGGAAGTCTTGAGCTTTTCTAGTTACTCTCTGGTTTAAAAAAAAAAAGTGTTCAATCTATTACTCAATCTGTAAGCCATCATCCAAAATAGGAGCTCTCCCTTCCCCCAGCTCTCTTTACCCCTTCTCTTACCCCAATCTTCTCTTCCACTCCCTATGGCCCTTGTTAGTTGAGCCCTTGGGTGCTCCACTGTTCTCTAAGATGACCCAGTCTGTCTCGTGGGAGATTGACCATCCATTGCCTTGACAGCCCAAAATGAGCAGGTCATCCCAAAGCAGCCTCTTTTCTTTGATCTGACATCAGAGCACCTTGAATGTGTCAATACCAGTTCCCATGTTCCTCAAAGCCTGCATGACCCATATAAAGAACTCTTGAGTAGTGCTCTTGAAATGTGCTTCACTTGCCTTAAGAGCACCCCCTTAACCTTGCCGCTGTAGGGGACAGGGCCTTGTGAAATACAATTCTTGCCACAGACATCTCTTCTACCAGCCTTAAAAACCTTTTATCTCCTATTATGTAGTCCAAATGTAAGTAATGAAATAATGGTTAGAATTACTTAAACATCTTGGCATATATTACATAGGTGAGCTAATACCTCAATTTAGAATCTGGGGGTCTTGGGGATATACTTCATTTTTCTTGGTCTTGGTTCAGAAGAACACACAGTTTCCATTTTTCCCTCTTAGATGAATGGATACTATCTAAATAGCTAACACTTTATGGTTCTTTGTTAATAAGATGGGGCATAACCATGAAAGTATTTTGCACCAAAGCTCACTCTTGATCTTATAACAAATACTTAAATGTTGTCTGACTTAAATATGTATGGCAGCTTTCCATTAGAACAAAGAAACATATAGACCATACTGACTGTGAAAGTATCTATCTGTCAGCAATTTATTAACCAGCAGATATTTTTGAAAAAATACACAAATTCAATGTGTCATGTTAAAAGGGATATATTAACAATTATTAATAAACTAACACTTTTGAAACAAATTGATGCTGTGAAAAGACACTCTGAGTATAAATTTTTTCATTTATGTTTTCATTCTTTTTATTCATGTTATATGATATTTTGTCAAAAGCAATATATGTGCCATATATAACAATTTTCATATTCAATATTTGTTCACTTCAATATTTTAGAAATGGAATTTTCTAACTAGTTTTGAAAATCTTCCCCAAAAAATAGGGTTTTTTGTATGTGTCTGAATACCTTTGTTAAGAACATACAAATGCAGTATCTTCCCATTAGTTTTCCAGAAGAACTGAGCTACATCAGGAAAAAAAGAAAATTTACAAACTGATTTTCACAAATATGAAATTGATAGTGGGGACTGAAAAGTGACTGTCATGATTCAGTAAGCAGGGCCAAAAGTCTTGACTCCACAGTGTGTTTATGAGGTTATAAGAGCCATTGTAATTAAGTATCCAATTAGGATGAATTTCAAGTCAGACCTTTGAATCACTGTCTCCCCAAATGTTAAATGAATATTTTCAAATTAATATAATATTGAATCACATACTTTCACCAAAATAGTATTAGTAATTGTAATTTGTAAGTGGCTGCAAATTTTTTTGAGCTGATAATGAAATAACTTATTTGAAGTTAAAATAACTGTATATCATTATTTTGAAAGATTTTTAAATATTTTACATTGATTTATTATTAGTACATTCATGGATAAAATAAATATGCTAATAAACAAATGTATATACAAGCATTGGGGTATGTCCCCCATGCTCACTGATGTGATAGGTAATAAGTCAACATTTGGAGACCCTGGTCTTCATTAGTTGTAGATACTGCTCTGAAATGTAGGCACATTCTCTCCATGACACTCTTGATTTCCCACTCATTGTGGTTCTTTACTGCTTCCAAGATAGTTTCCAACTCTTTAGCAGAGCATATGAGGTCTTTCATGGTCTGACTTTTGCTTATTTTCTCCACTGTTGTTCCTGGCTATGTTCTTCTTGTCCCCTTCCTTCCAGATACACTAAGCTATTTATAGGTCCCTAAATGGACAATACTCTCATATATCTAGTCTCCATGGTTTTGCAAATGTTGCTATCTCAGCCTAGAACCCACATCCGTATCTCATCACTCCTTCCTCCCTCACACCCCAGTCTCTTTCTGTATCTTATTAATGTTGATACATTCCTCAAGATGTAGAACTTTTTTGCAACCCCATGGACTGTAGCATGCCAGTCCATGGGGTTTTCTAGGCAAGGATATTGGAATGTGTTGCCATTTCCTTCTCCAGGGGATCTTCCCGACCCAGGGATGGAACTCGTGTCTCCTGCATTGGCAGGTGAATTCTTTACCACAGAGTCATCAGGGAAACCCAAATCTAAGGGTTCAGTTCAGTCACTCAGTCGTGTCCGACTCTTTGTGACCCCATGAACCGCAGTACGCCAGGCCTCCCTGTCCATCGCCAACTCCTGGAGTCCACCCAAAGTCATGTCCATTGAGTTGGTGATGCCATCCAACCATCTCATCCTCTATCGTCCCCTTCTCCTCCTACCCTCAATCTTTCCCAGCATCAGGGTCTTTTCAAATGAGTCAGCTGTTTGCATCAGGTGGCCAAAATATTGGAGTTTCAGCTTCAGCATCAGTCCTTCTAATGATTATTCAGGACTGATTTCCTTTAGGATGGACTGGTTGGATCTCCTTGCAGTCCAAGGCACTCTCAAGAGTCTTCTCCAACATCACAGTTCAAAAGCATCAATTCTTCAGTGCTCAGCTTTCTTTATAGCCCAACTCTGAAATCCATACATGACTACTTGGAAAAACCATAGCCTTGACTAGATGGACCGTTGTTGACAAAGTAATGTCTCTGCTTTTCAGTATGTTCGTAAGAAGATATTGTTCAAACCTTGACCTTTTGTAGCTGTGACTATAACCTTATTTGGAAATAGAGTCTTTGCAAATATAATTAAAGATCTGACAGCATCATGAATTATGGTTACCATCCTGATTATGGTGGGCCTTAAACCTAGACAAAAATGAAGACATTGAGAGATGAAAGGGAGAAGACTATGTGAAAAGAGAGGTAGAGATTGGATTTATGCTGACATAGGCCAAGGAATGCCAGGAGTCATCAGAAGCTATAAAAAGTAAGGAAAGATTTCACCCTGGAGTCTTTGGAGGGTGCATGGTCCTGCCAACACTTTGACTTCAGACATCTGGCCTCCATAATTCTGAAAGAATAAATTTCTGTTGTTTGAAGCCACCAAGCTTGTGGTAATTTGCTACGGTAACCCTAGGAAACCAATAGACCAATCTATTTTGCTATTTAAAGCTATTCAACAAATAGTTTCTAATGAATAAGTGAATGCATTTTTCAGTGTCTCTGTGTTCCAGGCACTGTGGTAAACACTGGGAATAGGAAGATTATTAAAGCCTACTTTCTTGTCCTCAAAGATCTTGCTATCTCGTATCTTCAAAGTCTTTCTCTGAACATTGCTTCTCTCCTGCTCAGGCTCTGCATTACTTTTTTGCCTTGTCCAGTACAAGGGCCTGCTAACATCTTTCTCTTCCTTTTCTTCTCTTCAAGTGTGTGCGTTAGTTACTCAGTTGTGTCCTACTCTTTGCGACCTCATAGACTATAGTCTGCCAGGCTCCTCTGTCCATGGAATTCTCCAGGCAAAAATGCTGGAAAGGGTAAGCCATTCCTTCCTCCAGGGATCGAACCTTGGTCTCCTGCATTGCAGGCAGATTCTTTATCCTCTGAGCCATGAGGGAGCCCTTCAAATCACCTTCGCTATTTCTGCCAGAGTTCTTTTTCTAAAAATATTTAAACTCTGCAGAAAAAACATTCTTCTAAAACATTTAAGCTCTGTATTTTCTGTCCACCCTGGAGAAAATAAAGTCTCAACTTGTTGGCATATTATTCAAAGCCTCTTTCATCTGGATGTTTTCGTGACTTCTCTTCAAGCCCTCTTTGGAGTAACTACATAAATCCAGTGCCTACCTGGTCCAGACTACCCTCACCTTGGACCTGCATCACAATTTGCCTCCAACAGGCAAACTGAAGACATTAATTCAGAGCCTGTTACTCTGTTGCTTGGAACTTTCCAATGGTTTGTCATCTCACTAGAGCAAAGCCCCAGGCCTTTTTATGACCTGTAAGCTACTTTTCCCATATGATCCCGTAGTCCCTCTGCTCCAATGCCCTGGGCCTCCTGAGAGCTCACGAAAGTATGAGAGACAGTCCTACCTTGGGGCCCTTCCACTTGCTGTCTCATTGCCTGTATTGATTTTCCCGAGAAGCCCCCGGTATCTTCCTTTGTCCTTAAGGATTTTTACTCAAGTTTCACTGTCTCAGACAGGTTCCCCTGGCTTCCCCAACCCCAGGGAAGTTTATGTTCTTCTCTGCTTATTTTTTTCCTTAGTGCTTACCACTACCTATTACACTATGTGTTTTCCTTATTAATTGCATTTTTTGTCCGTCTCTCCTATAAAAATGTCAGCTCCATAAGGGAAGGATTTGTGTCTGTCTTATTCTTGGCTGTCTCCCCCCAAACAGGGCCTGGTACATGTCAGGAGGCAATGCTTGTTTATTGAACAATTTAGGTACATGATGTTTTGAATAGATTAAAGTTCATTGCACCTCAGAGAATACCTCAGCATGGCTTTGTCAACAAGCACAGAATGGGTCAAAAGAGGAGAGTGCTCAGTCCTAGAAACAGATATTCCCCCAGGATTGGTCTAGTTTTGCTGGGATGGACTTTCTGTAGATGCTGAGGAGGCTGAGAGTGATGGACAGGATTCTTCACTCAGATATCAGCCAAGAAACAATTGGGGAAGTCCTGGCCAGTCCTGATGTGTGCAGAAGCATAGCCGCAGGGTTCAGAGATGAAAGAGACTTATAGGCAGTTGGCATCAGGGAAACCTGTCGCCAGGGGGCAGCATTCACTTCATTAAGCTGGGGTTTGGGCAGCTCCTCGGACTGTAAGTGGAGGAGAGAAAAAAAGAAGGCAGAACACTAATTCTGAAGAGTCTCCGGAGCTCTGATCTGGCTGGATAACTGGCTGACGACAAACCTAAAGATTAGGAATGCATCAAAAGTTCTGTCCTTAAGTTTGGGTTACTTTGAGCGGGGAATAGGTTCAGGGTGAAGGTCTGTTATCCTCCTTAAGGGATCATTGACTCAATGGACATGAGTTTGAACAAACTCTGGGAGATAGTGAAGGACAGGGAAGCCTGGTGTGCTGCAGTCCATGGGGTCACAAAGAGTCAGACATGACTTAGTGACTGAACAACAACAAGGGGAGCAAGGCCAGAACTAATAGGAAAGAAATTTGAATGATGGGTTCCAGTGTGGGAAGCTCAATTCTTCTAAACACCTTTGATCTAAAATGCCAGAGGTCATTGGACTAAGATGAGAAGTGGACCGAGAGAGGAAGATTGCCAGCCGGAGAGCAGACAGGTCCCTGGCCCTTGCTTTTCTCTGCTTCTTTATCAGCAGTGGTTTCTTGATCATTATGTTTCTAACTAACTAAAGTGCATGTGACCAAGGAAGGGTGAATCAGATCCACAGCTATATTTTGGTTTGTCGAGAAAGTTTTAAAATTGACTTTGAAACCTTTTCAGTGGAGCATTGATGGTACTGTTTGCCGCCGGCTTTAGCTCTCTAGTGTTCCTCAGATTTTTGTTGCCTGGCTGGCCCTGAAGGCATTTCTTTCTGCCACCTCTAATTGTTTTCCTTACCCTCCAAAGGCCAGTCCAGGCCATTTCTGAATTTTTCCCTTCAAAATTAATTGCTTCCATTATATATTATTGTGACTTCATTTTGCACCTTGTGTTTTTCTTTGCATTATGAATACCTGTTTACATATACATCTTCTGTTTAAGATTGAAAACTGGAGGTCAGGAACCAGGTCTGAGTCATTGTGTGCTGCTTCAGTGTCTAATAGAGCATCTTGAACTTAGAAATGTTCAATAAATATTTCAATTGGATTTATTACTCAGAGTAAACTTCACACATCCTGGAAAACAAGACTTCTTTAGAAAGTCACCGATTTATCCAGTTTTGCATCACATTTGTTATTTATGTCATCATTAAAGTTAATCACAGAGAAAAAGATCAATTTGCAAATGTTCAATCCACTCTGACTGCTTCATGATTCAAATAACTGAATCACGCTGGTTAAGGTCAAATGATTAAGCTAATTGGATTGAATGACCACTTCTCAAGTGAGCAATCCCTTCCTCTCCAGCAATCTTTGACTAGCTGATACGATCAGTTGTGTATACATACAAATAATTACAGCATCACATGACTTCACAATAAAACTGTATTTTGGGGTTTGGGAGACATGGTTCTAGATTCCTTTGCTATTTTCTATTTTTTAAGGGGGTTGGTGCATGGGATAGGGATGAAAAAGAAGGCTATATTGGCAGAGAAACTACAAGCTGAATATCTGCTAACCTGATACTGGAATGAGTACAGCAAGGTTTTGGGGGGGAGGGGGAAGAGATCTGTCTGCTCTGATAATAAGGCAAGCCTGTAAATTGGAAGGAATGCCCAAGGGGCAGCTTTGATCTGCTTTCTGCTCTTGAACTGGGTGGGGTTGACGTGGGTTGCGCTCCTGAGCCCCGTACCTGCTGCTGCCCCGCTGTCTAAATCTAGTCTTTTTAAACCCATATTGTTCTGTGTGACAACTAAATGAGCCACTGTATTAACAGCAAGAGTTACACGGAGGCAGAGACTAACTTATTAGTTAATGGGATGGGAACAATGGTAGGTGTCAGACAGTTACCACCTTCTAGATCCTTCAGGTTTAATTGAACCATTAGTGATTGCCTCATTGGCTGCTTTAAAAGGGGGGGAAATCCACCATTGTAAATGTGAAGTCAGTGTCACCTTCTGAAGTGTCAGTATGTAATATTTTATATGACAAACTTTCAATTATTCATCCAAAGAATGGCTATATTTCAAGCACTTTTGTTTTGGGGATGAATCATACCTTTTCCTGATGAAAGCTTTCCTGTTAAGTTTGACTTAGACTGGTAACAAACTCAGATTCCCTGAGCTCCCTGCCACTGATAATGGTCGAAGGCAATCTGAACATCACATGCTAGGTGACAGGGGAACCAGCCCGACTTAATACCGTGATCCCATATTAAAAGGATAGGCAATTGATTGTGTGTGTGTTTCCTATTCAAGTATGCCATGGTTGGCTATTATTTTTTTTTTTCCTCCTAATTTGTTTGTTACTGTTGTATTTCTATACAAGGTTCAGTGTGAGAGCCTTCTTTATTCCATGGGGGAAAACTGTAGCTGCTCATTTAACCTCTAAAAAGAGAAATTTTACTTTTCAGGCTAAAGCTGAAAAGGGCAATGTTATTCCATTTCACTATTTCCTTTGGGTTGATTGGCTCCATTTTCTGCCCTCAGGGATCTGCCTGAAATCCAGGCAACTGTAATTATTACAAGGCTTTGGGGAGAAATCGGCAGTGGCAGTGGCAATAATCATAGAGAAAATAAAAAGTACATTTTGCTTTTTATGCAGATTTTTGATTTTTTGTGTGTGAATAAAGGTTTGAAGTAAGAGTCAGGATGGAAATCAATTTCAAAGGTGACAGCAGCTGCTGGGTCTTTTTATTGTTCTGGGGGTTAATTCCATGTCTTGTGTACCAAGATGTGTCTAAAATTAATTAAGAAAATGCTACAAAAATGTACTTTAAGATTTTTTTTTATGTGGACCGTTTTTAAATGTTTTTTGATTTCCAACCAGGGATCAAATCCACACTCCCTGCAATGGAAGGTGAAGTCTTAATCACTGGACCACCAGGGAAGTCCCCAAATATGTGCCTTTGGGGGCAGAGGGGAATCTTCAGACTTAGAAGCTGTACTAGATCTTAAAGATTTTCTGATCCAACTACAAATGAGCTTAAAACGACACTCAAAATAGCTTCCCAGAGTTCCACAGATTAGTGAGAGTGTCAGGCTATACTGGATGTCTTGACACCAAGTCCAGTTCTGTTTCCCCCAGATCAAGTTTAGATATCCTGCTGTGCTTTGCCTCAAGGGGAAATACAGAAGGTCCCAAAGTGGGCCGCCTTTGAATAAGCAGCAGCTATTACAAGGCTTAAATGACCCATGCGATGCCGATGCCAGGAAACAAAGGGTGAGCTCAGAAGACCAACTGTGCACACAACCCCTGTCCTTTCTTCACCCCCGTCACTGTATCCACCAGCATTTACCACCTTTCTATAGGGAGGATTTTTTGCTTTCTCTATGCAGTAGGGAATAGGTCCCCACTCTCATGAAGCTTCTCTTTAGGGAATTCTGTCCTCAGGATGGAGATGGGAATACCAGGGTTCTTGCCTTTCCCCAGGGGGAATGGAGACACTGCTGGCCTTTCAAATCTCAGTGGGTCCTACATCTGCCCTTTCCATGGCTGTATTTTCTGCTTTGCGATCTTCTGTGCCTAAGGCATTAACATTTAAAAAAAAAATTCACTTCTAAGAGTTTTCGAGATAGAACCTGGAAGGTGTGCAAAACTTCTCCTTCTGGACTGCTTATTCTGCCAACTTCCCTTAACTCTTCTGGCTGCTGTAGCCATTTGACTTTTCTGCTGGGCAGGTAGTAGTAATTTGGGGGGTCCCTAATTAGATTCCAGCCGCTCAATTCCCTGGTTCATTTACCCTGAACCACCTTCAAATTGAATTGGTTTTTTTTTCTTCCTCACTGCCAACCCAAGCAGGAGTGGATCCTGGGGAATTACAGAGAAATAACAGCCTTCTTCTCCCCTTCCCGAGCCTCTGACTCACGCGCCTGCCCTTTTGTGCCGCTCTTCCATTATGCCTTCCCAACCACATGCTCCGCGCCTTCTGCTTAAGCTGTCTGAGCTCGTTTCCTCCATGAACCATCGTGATGTACAACACGTACAGTCCCAGGGCCAGATGAATGGTTTTCCATTAGAAGTACACTGTGCCATCTGGGGCACCTGGGAAGATAATGCCACAAAGACGCCCCCATCTTTCAAACACTCGGAAGGAAAGATTTCTACCGCTCTGCCCAGCTCGCTTTGACTACTGCAATATAATGTGCTGCTGCCCGGTTCTGAAACCTGCGTTTTCTCTCCCTTCCTCTTTCCCTGCAGCATCTCAGGGCACTGTGTGACTTGGGTGGGTGCGTGGGGGGCTCAGTCTTAAAATGCGATTCTGTGCACACCTAAAGGAAACACAGTGACAGTGTGAATTGTCAACACAGATAAAAAGGTTCTTTCATTAAAGCAATCAGGTGAAATACTCGCTTTTAAAACGGGGCTTAAAGAACAAGAGGACTGTTTGGTTTTAAAAGAGCCAGGCCTTTTCCCTGGGCCACAAAATTAGCATTTGTTGATTTTAGCATGTTTGTAATTTCTTCTGTGACTGAAAGTGATTGGTGGGGAGAAATCTTGGTTTCATCACAAGTCTCCTTAACTGATTTCTTGTGTGTGTGTGTGTGTGTCTGTGTGTGTGTGTGCGCGCGCATGCACACACATGCATGCCTGTGTGCACCTTTCTTTCTTTGAAAGCCTGTTAAGACAATGCAGTTGCCTTTAAAAAAAAATCCTGATTAGTATTCTGCATAAGGTACAGTCTTCATTGCAGTAGATATATAAAATCTATCTTCACTTTCACCACCTGTCACCTGAGAATTTTAGAATGATCTAGCTTTGAGATTGCAGGAAGCAGCCTTTTTGATTCTCATCTTTGCTTGCTCCCCCCACACCACCGCCCCCCTGCCCCCCCGCCTTTTGTCATTGGCACTGCATCTATAGTGAACTCCAGTCCATTTTTATTCCTTTGTCAAATGCTTTTATTCACGGGAAACTGAAGGCACATGTTTACTAGGGGATAGAAATAGAAACACAATAAAAAACCAGTTTGATAGATGATCTAGCCTATTCTTCACACTTCCCTGTTGTTTTATTGATTTACAGAACACAAAGACTAATCCGAATTTACATTGCTTGTATTTCCCCTGATCTCAGAGGACTTGTTCCCCTTTGCTCAGATAAACCAAGCCAATTTTGTCTTTGTATCCAGTAGCCTCTGTGACAGTCGAATAGCCTGTCAACTAATCAATGTATGTGGCAAAAACTAATTTTTACTTTAAACAAACATCCGAACATTGTGTTGACACAATTAAATGATTTCTGCGTTCTCCCATATATCTGACACACACCCCAGGGAGCAGGTAAGAGCTATGGCTGAAATCACACACACGTGCTCCTGCATCAAATTAAATATTTTCCCCTTAATCCTACCACCAGCAGCTGTTAGGTACCGCGGCTTATTGCATATGGCCTACATAATGAGACCGATCCAGGCGGTTCCGGCTTCTCCACTGAATGCTGAGTAGCTGTCTTCCCCCCAAGGACATGAAGAGTTACTGCTATTGAAAGAAGTTCTCATGCCGATGAAGTGTCTGGGCATACACATTTGGAGATGAGGGAAGAAAGCATTTAAAGCCGGAGCTTCTCCCTTGATTAAAATGAAAGGGATTGGCCCTCTGCAAAGACTTGAATGAAACTGGCAAAGTCCCCAGAGTTATGGCAGGATGAAGAGGGAGACAGGGTAGGTACGGCAAGCAAGGAAATCTTTGCTCTCTTCGAAACCTGTCAGAAAATTAGGTCAACATGATTTCGTATTTTAATGAAATAACTTAAGGGTAAGCCTGAGACTTGGAGGCCGCTAAGACTTTTATGCTAGAGTGGCTTGTCATGCTTGACGTAATGTCTGGCTCTGTATGAGAGTGGTATCGAAGCTAATGTTCTCCATGGCTAATCGGCCTTTCGCTGCTCCTGTCCTTTTAAGTTCTCAGTAGCTGGAGCATCAATATGGATGTGCCTGTCTCTCACAGTCTAAACACGGGGCAGGCTGCACATCATGATTTCAATTGTCAAAACAGATGAAAGGATTTCTGATACTCCAATTAAACGAACTTGGAAAAATCATTTTAAAATATGCTCCATAAAATAACCTGAATGTTAAAACACCAGAACCTTCCAACCGTTTCCTCCGGCTGTGTCATTAGCATCCCTCCTGCCCCCACCTTCTACCACACACACATACACACAGCCCTTATCTGATTTGATTACTTTTAGAATGAATTTGGTTTTGAACATGAAAGCTGAGGAAGCTAAATTGGAAGAATAATGGCTTGGCATTTTATGTCATTTGGTTGAAATTGCAGGTGTGGGAGTCAGGCCTGCTCCTCCGACTCGTGCTTGGCTATTTCCCCTTTAATTTACCGAATTTGAAATGGATTGCCGCTTCCAAATTACACTACACTTAAGGGACTTGCAAAGAATGCTTGTGATTTAGGATCCTACAGTATTGCCTTGATGAAAAATTATGCAGGCACACTCACTGCCCTACAAGAAAACTACTTCTTGTAAAACAAGAGTATTTGACAAACACCAGGAAGCTGAAGATGATAAAACACATTCTAAGCTCCTTTTCTTATTAATCAAGAGGGGGACTGTGTTAATGGCAGCCTGAGGGATTGAATGGAAAAGAATCAGTGCAAGAGGGTATATAACAGAGGATCAAGGTGGTCAGAAAGAGTAATAATCATGGTATGGATGACTGTATTAAAATTATCTCATTTGAAGCTACAGAGGTTAGGAAATAGTTTTTAAAAACCAGGATTGCAATTGCTTTCAAGTACCCAAAGTAATTTTCATTACAAACAACACTGGTATTTCCAAGTAGAAGGGGCATCTTTGATGAATGAGCAATATGCATCTTTATCAGTATACGTTCTTAAAAGAGATACATACTTTAATTCCAAAGTTTTGCTTTGTACTCTAGCTTTAGTTCATCTACTTTAATATTAATTTGTTTCTGTAAAGTTGATACTCCAGAAATATTTCATACTTTACATAGTCCAGAGACAAATGTGAGGTTGAATATTTCAGGTTTCAAATTACTAATTCAAGCCTGAGTATCCTCTGTAAGCAACTGTGTTCATGCCTCTGCCACTCGTCATGTGCCTGAAACATTCCCAAGAGATAGGGAAATAAGGTGTGTTGTTTAACATCCAAATATAGTCCAGAATATGGTCAATCTTACTGATATGCAAAGTACTGGTAAAAAGAGGGCATATTCTGCTCTTTGTGGGTAGAGTATTTCATAAAGGTCATTACGTTAAGTTCAATAATGTTTCTCAAGCCTCCTGTATCCTTGCTGGTTATTGACCTACTTGCAGTACCAGTGACTGTAAGAGATTTTAAGTCTCTGAGAATAATTGTGGACTTTATTTAATCTTTAGTTCTATCAGTTTCTGATTTATATATTCTTCGATGTCTGTCGGTAGGTACATATGCATTTAGGTTTGCTATGTTTCCTTAGTGAATGGACCCTTTTGTCAACATGTAATGTACTGCTTTATTCCTGGTGATTTTCTTAATTTTGAAATCTACATTTTCTCCATGTGGCTTTTTTAGATTAGTGTTTGCATGGAATTTTTTCTATAGTTTCAGTTTCAATGTATCATTATAATTAAAGTGAATTTTTGTAGACAGCTTATACATAGTTTGATTTTATCTTTTAAATGCAATCTGACAATCTCTGCCTTTTAATTGGTGCCTTTAGATCATTTATATTCAAATTGATGTATGTAGTTGAGGTATTTGTATTTATCTATTCTTTCATCATTTTGTCTGTTTGTTCCCTCTGAATTTTTTTCTCTTCTTTCTTTTTCTTATCCTTTTTTAGGTTACTTAAATATTTTTAGTATCTCATTTAATTCCTCCATTAACATTTTGACTATCTTTTTGTATTATTTTATCTGTTTCTCTAGGGATTATAATTCACATACTTAATTTTCTAGTCTACTTGTAACTCATATTTTACCACTTCAAGTAAAATGTAGACAGTGCCTTACAACCATATATGTCCCATTTGCCCTTTATGTTGTAGTTTTTGTATATATTATATCTGCATACATTAAACCTTCAGGTTTCAAATTACTAATTCAAGCCTGAGTATCCTCTTTAAGCAACTGTGTTCATGCCTCTGCCACTAGTCATGTGCCTGAAACATTCCCAAGAGATAGGGAAATGAGGTGTGTTGTTTAACATCCAGATAGGTTACACTTTTTTCTTTCAAGAATCACATATATCATAAAGAACATAATAGAAGAAAATAGTCCATTATATTTACCCAAATATTAACATTTCTGTTGCTCTTCCTTCACTCCTAAAGCTCTGAGATTTCCCTCTGATACCACTTCTCTTTGGCCTGATAAACTCCCTGTAGCATTTCTTTTACAGCAGATCTGATAGTGGCAAATTCCATTAGTTTTCCTTCATGTGATAATTTCTCCTTCATTCCTGAAGGATCATTTCGCTGAATATGGAATTCTAGATTGATAGGCTTTTTTGATCTGGTTGTTTGCCTACTGTTTTCATCACTTAAAATATAGTATTTCTACTGTTTTCTAGCCCCTGTGATTTCTGATGAGAAATCTGCATCTATTTCTATCATTTCCTTGTATGTAATATGTTGTTTTCTCTGGCTACTTTCAGGACTTTTTCTTGATATTTTGTTTTGCCTCAGTTTGATTATGATGTCTCTGAGCATGATTTTCTTTGTGTTTATCCTGTTTGGAGTTTATCTTTGTATTTATCCTGTTTAGGGTTCATCTTCGTGTTTATCCTGTTTCAGGTTCATTGAATTTCTTGAATCTGTAGGTTTGTATCAGCAGTTTACTGTTCTATGATTCATTAGGAAAATTACCTTTACAGCTATTGTAGATTTTCTAACTGGGAGGAAAACTGATAGTGTATTTCTGATACTAAATTTAAAAAATTGTCCCAGATGAAAGACATACTGAAGATGAGAAAGTACAGTTTTTACTTTTTAAAAGATAAAGTACACAACCAAAGAATTTGTCTTCAGTCTTATGTGAATTTTAAAAACATGTTATTATGAAGATGTTAGGTACAGAATTAAAACAGATCATTAGGAGTCAGCATGAATTCATTTCAGAAAAATCATATCAGATAAATGTAATTTCTTTTTTAGATAGACTTATTAGACTGTAAATTGGGAAATTGATTATAAGTAACATATTTTTCAGCACCAGGACAATAGGTCAGATCTTCCATGCTATTTCTTTGGGCAAAAGGGAAAAGTTTAGAGAGAGCGTATTACTGTTACTGAATGCATCATAACTGGTTTGACAACTACCAAAGTGTCCTAAATAGTCAATTGATTTCATCCCTGGAAAGCTATTTCTTACGCATCTGTTATGACTTCTATTTTAAACCCATGATTGGGTGAAATTTTAAAGCTGGAAGTTATAATAAATATTTTGGATGACTGAATCAAGATCTAAAATAGTAACATTTACCACTTAATACCAAGATCTATAATAATTTGGCAAAAACACACCAGGCAGTGTTCTAGAGCTGGGAACTGAAGGTAATGTGTAACTCCTTAAATTACCCAAACTCTTAGCAGGATTCAGTAGAATACAGTAGTAATCATTTACTCTTTCTTGGTACTGTCTTCCATCCCAGGATATCATTCTCTCATGATTCCTCTCCTAGCCCACTGATCTCTCTTTTTTGGTCTTCACTGCTATTTCTTCTCAATTTTGGAGGGCCCAAGGAGACACTCTTTTTAATCTCATTCTCTAGGAAACTTTCCAAGTTCCACGACTTATACACATCTATAGTTTTGAGCATCCAGTGTCAAATTTTCAGTCTAGACCTTTCTCCGAACTCCTGGTATATGTGTGTTTTGTTTTTGTTTTTTTACTGCCTACTTGACATTACCATTAATTGTCTTAATAGGCATTTCAACTTAACATATCTAAAACAGAACCCTGGATGCCAACCTTCTGCTTATTATCAAATTTCTCCTCCTGCAGCCTTCCTAATTCACTAAATGGTACCTCTGTTCTTTTAACTGTCCTTTGAAAGATAATTCCTAAATAATAGACATTTCATCCCCTATTAACAGAGGAAAGTGAGACTCAAGCGAAAGGGCTTTATAAAAGATTACATAGGCATTAATAAGTAGTGTCAGGGTCAAACATGAACTCATCTGATGCTCACTCATTCCCAGATGTTTCCTGTTTTAATAAGATTACATTGAAGTTTTGTGCTTATGTCAACAAAATGATTTTTTTTTAATCTGTGAATATAATTTATAATATAATTAAAAGATGCTTACTCCTTGGAAGAAAAGCTATGACAAACCTAGACAGCATATTAAAAAGCAGAGACATTACTTTGGTGACAAAGGTCTGTATAGTCAAAGCTATGGTTTTTCCAGTAGTCATGTATGGATGTGAGAGTTGAACCAAAAAGAAGGCTGAGCTCTGAAGAATCGATGCTTTCAAATTGTGGTGTTGGAGAAGACTCTTGAGAGTCCCTTGGACAGCAGGAGATCAGACCAGTCAATCCTAAAGGAAATCTGTCCTGAATATTCATTGGAAGGACTGATGCTGAAGCTGAAACTCCAATACTTCAGCCACCTAATGTGAAGAACTGACTCACTGGAAAAGACCCTGATGCTGGGAAAGATTTAAGGCAGGAGGAGAAAGGGATGACAGAGGATGAGATGGTTGGAATGCAGGATGACAGAGTCTGAGCAAACTCTGGGAGATAGTGAGGACAGGGAAGCCTGGTGTGTTGTAGTCCATGGTGTCACAAGGAGTCAGAACTGAGAGACTGAACAAAATGAATATAATTCAGGAAAACACTGGCCTGTAGCAGCAGCCTCTGATAAAGGACTTGGTTAAGTAACCATGTCTTTCCATAGGAGGTAGCTGCCGGCACAGGATACTTTAATTCTGGGCTTCATTATTTGAAGAGTAGTCTTTAGGTTGATGGGGTTGCCAGTTCACTATACTCTGTACTTGTGAGAACAGATCTGCAATATTCTGTTTTATTCTGGGGACAGCATAACTAGAAAGAGATGACAAATAAAAGTCATTCAGTGAAAAGGCATCAGGATGATAAATAAGTTCAAAGTCATGACTAAAGAGGAATTCTTCAAGGCCTGGAGATAATATGGCCTGACAGATGCTCTTTTTAGCTCTGCATTTCAGTTCTATTTGATAAACACAGAATGAAATCCTACTGTGTGTCAATTGGACACTGTCACAAGCACTGGAAATACAAAGATTAAAAATCACGGTCCTTGCTTTCATTATCAAAGAATAGGTATAGAAGTTACAGAGAGATAGAAAGATTTGTCCTTTACATTGAGCCAAAACCTAATGGAATTATTCAAGGATGAAATGAGGTAGCCTTTTGCCATCACTAAAAATATTCAAGCACATGCTGGAAGTCTACTCAGTGTAGGAAGAAGGCTGTGGAATTAAATTAACCATCGTATGAGTGATCGAACTGCAGGACCTTTAAGCACTTCCAACCCTGAGATACTATGATTCTTTCATCTGTGCTATCCCTGTCCTTTAATACCATAAATAATTGAGACATAACTGCAAAAAATTGCATTTACATGGCAAATGTAAATCATCCACTTGCTTGGGCAAGACTTGTTCATTCTCTTTTAAGCTCACGTCATTTTGTGTGTCTTTCTTCTGTCCTAGAGAAAATTATAGGAATCATAAGCTAAAACAGGTATACACCTATCAAAGTTAGAAATGAAAGGGGTTCAAATTTATGAACATCTATATATGTTTATTTTTGTATTCTAATTGCATCTTATAGAACCCACTTTAAAAATATATAGATAAAGGATAAGCCTAAGCTTCTTGGAAAATATCATTTTAAGTTTATGTGACAATAAACTAGGATCCAGTGTAATTTTAGCATTTAATTTTATGCCATTGAATGATCACTGTGCTCTGATCATAGCCATCTCTAGTACTGTTGTCATCATTTGAGCAGCAGGTGAGTCCATTTCTTTTTATGAATTTTATAAGTTAAGACATTCCATATGTTGATTTGATCAGGTAAGAGCAAACTGACAGAAGAGTTTTGAAAAGAGTGTGGCAGAATTTGATCAGTTTCCATGGTTTTGTAAGAACAAAGGAAAATGCTCAGAGTTGAAGTTTTGAAAAAAAAAATGATAAAGGAAAGAAGAGAAGGGCAAGGAAACTTATTAATTCAAGATACATCTTCAACTCTTTTGAATATGATCATTCTAATAAGCCACATATATAGTTTCAGATCCTGGTATGCGTTATTTCACAAGGCATTTTACAATGGTTGCATTACTTTTTAAATGGTCTCTTGGCTGAGAGAGGTGACAGAGCTTCAGAATAAATTCAGGCCAAGGTACTTGCACAGTGATTCAAAATTGACCAGCAGCCAAGTGCAAATATATATGCATTATTGAGCAACCTCTATATGCTACTACTTGCAATTTCATATAACTCCAAGAACAGTTCTTGGAAGTTGGTGTTGCTGTACAGTTTTACACATGAAAACATGTAATCTTAGCATGCCAGCCTATGTTGTTTGATTTCAACTCTGCTGCTTTTTCTGCAGAATCCATGATGGCAAATCATGGCATAGATTGAGAGTCAATTTCATTTACTGCCAATATAATTATTGGGGTATCTTACATCTTCTGATACATAGGCAAACAAAAGTAGCCATGTTGCTGCAAAGCTAGAAAACAAACAAACAAAAAAGTGACCAACCAGTCAACTGCCTGCCCGTGAAGGAAATTTAGAGGGTCCAGTCCCTAGTCTTCTCTCCAGGGTGTTGTGGATTTCAGCCCACAGGCCAACACCGTTGCTGGGTTTGGGGTGGGAAAGGTTGGTTATTAGGTTGTAAGCTAGGTTGAACTGGGCAGGAGCACATCAGAAACTGAAAGCCCCTTAGGAGAATCTAAACTTGGATTTGGATTCAGGCCAAAAGTGACAGACAGGGATAGCTACGCCCTGTGTAGTACAAAATGAAAATGCAGGTCCCTTATTAAGATGGCTCGGATGGTGAAGAACCTGTCTACAATGCAGGAGGCAAGAGTTCAATCCCTGGGTGGGGAAGAGCCCCTGGAAGAGGAAATGGCAACGCTCTCCTGTATTCGTGCCTGGAAAGCCCCATGGACAGAGCATCCTGGAAGGCTACAGCCCGCGGGGTCGCAAAGAGTAGGGCATGGCTCAGTGACTAACTCTTTTACTTTGTTAAAAAATTAGGAAAGAAGCGTCATTAAAAGAACTAAGTCCAAAGATTTTTCCTTTCTTCTGTGGTCGGTCTCTTGTCATAGTACTTTTATTAGCTATTTAGTGTTGTTCTAAGTTTAAAAAAATAAAATGGTTAATGGTAAAATTCATACTAATAATGTATCCTTATACTGTACAATAGCAATTTAAATGCAAATATAAGGGAATTTAACTCTTATGCAGAATCACTGAAACTACACAGTTCATATAGGCTGGTTTATTTTGTTCTTACCAGAAGAGTAGAAACGAACTCAACTGTTCTTATTTCACTTCTCTGTTTACTCACAGTTGACCCATACTCTCTAACTTGCCCCTCCTAATGAATAGAGGACTGACAGGAGAAGGAACTATTTTATAAAGGAATGTTTGTCTTTTCCTTCTCTTCTAAGTCATCAGTTTCAGTGTAAATTGTTGGCTGAAATAGGGAAGTAACATGAGTAAGGATTTGATAGGTCTCCTTGGTCATTTGTGTTTCTTATTAAATACCACTGTCTTCTTTCAGTGTTCAAAGCAAGTTTTGATCCTAACAGAAGGTATGGTGTCTTGGGGGATGTTGGCATCCCTGCTTACTTAGTTACAGATATAACACAATTACCTTGTACTTGCTCTGAGACCCATTGAACTTCCATGCATTCTGGGCCTACTGGAATTTTGCACTCATGGAGCATCATGAATGCTACACGTTAGTGGGGATAGCAAGGAAGAGCAGTGCAAGTGCATACGGTATGGATCTCCTGTGTCCACAAACATGCTCCATTATCCCATCCAACTTCACTCACACAAGTTCAAAGATAAAATCACTAAGAATTTCAAGATGGCAATGATAGAGCATTAACCCAAGGACAGGACCCTTCCAAGCACTAGACTCCATGTGACTTCTCTGACTGAACAGTTAGGAAGCTGGCCTTCATAGCTGACAAATTTAGAAGACCTGAGGGTTTTAGTACCTGGCAAGATGGAGTTCTTGTTGTTCAGTTGCTCAGTTGTGTCCAGTGTTTTGTGACCCTATGGACTGCAGCACACCAGGCTTCCCTGTCCTTCACTAACTCCTGGAGTTTGCTCAAACTCATGTCCATTGAGTCGATGATACCATCCAACCATCTTGTTCTAGGTCACCCCCTTCTCTTCCTGCCCCCAGTCTTTCCCAGCTGCAGGGTTTTTTCCAGTGAGTCAGCTCTTTGCATCAGGTAGCCAAAGTATTAGACCTTTAGCATCAGTCCTTCCAATGAATATTCAGGGTTGATTTCCTTTAGGATTGACTGGTTTGATCTCCTTGCTGTCCAAAGAACTCCCAAGTATATTCTCCAAAACCGCAGTTTGAAAGAATCAATCCTTTGGTGCTCAGCCTTCTTTATGGTCCAACTCTCACATCTGTACATGACTACTGGAAAAACTATAGTTTTGACTATGCAGACCTTTGTTGGCAAAGATGGAGCAGTGCCTCTAAAGTTTTCCTCTACCCGTGACCACAACTCTAGACTGGTTAAAATACCAACACCAACTACCTAAGGACAGAAGTGTAAACAATAGCAGGTGGATGGAAGAGGAAAGTCTAACACGAAGAACAATTACTAAGGCAGCTCTGAGTTGCCGTCCCCACCAACTCCTTTATTTTGCCGTTTGACGCAAAAGCCAGCCAAATCAGGGAACTGAGCAGTGGGTTTGGGCAGTAAAATCTCTGAGAGAAACCAGTCATTCTGACTAGAGGATAGAAACAAGGGGTTCTTGTGCTGCCAGCCTTAGAGAGAGGGTGAAATCTGTTTCTTCCTCTCTTTTTTTCTTGTCTCTCCTGAACCTGCTCCAAGGTGAGCTCCAGCCATAGATCTGCCTTGCTGCGGTGGCAGTGGCAGCCCCACTGGTACCTAAAACCTGAAGGAAAGCTCATCCTTCCAAATTGGATTAAGCAGGAGAATGTCCTTGTTTGTAGGAAATATATACTAAAGTGTTCGAGGGTGATAGGTTGTCATGTTGGCAGTGACTCAGTCTGTATTTATTTCTACATTTATCTATGTACATGGAAAATCTGAGTTCACATGGATGCATCCAGTTGCAATCCGATACTACATGGCTTATTCTGGTGTTCTCTTCTTATTTGTTACTTCCTTCTTCATTGGTGAGAAACCTAGTTCCCATTGGCCTTGATACATTGACTCCTTTGATTAATCCCTCTGGATTAACTGGACTGCTCACCCTGTCCAGTTTATGATGTCTTCACCTGGAAGTCCTGCTCACACACTTATGCTCCAACACCCCATGACAGTTGCCCTCTTGAACCTTCTGTTTTTCATTCTCAAGGGCTACAACACCCAGCTCTAGGAAATTATGGAACCCCCGTGACTAGCAGCATGGCTGGTCCCACCTAATGGCTTTTGGATTAAATTTTCCAGGAAAGGAGAGAATAATTTTCAAACGTTCTCTAGCTTTTTTCCTGTCTTCAGGATGTAGATATCTATGAAAGTCGCTCAGTCGTGTCCAACTCTTTGCAACCCCATGGTCTATAAAGTCCATGGAATTCTCTAGGCTAGAATACTGGAGTGGGTAGCCTTTCCCTTCCCCAGGGGATTTTCCCGACCCAGGAATCAAACTGGGGTCTCCTGCATTGCAGGCAGATTCTTTACCAACTGAGCTATATACAAGTACATAAGTTCTCTAGTTGCTTTATACAGACTCACTGGATTTACTAAAATATTCTAAGAACCTAGGAAAGTGCCCCAAATGTAACAGGCACTCAAAAATAGTTGTTGATTCAATTAGTATTGCCATGACCTGACTTTCATGTTAGCCTCTGCTTCATGTTTAGATTTTTAAGCTGTATGATCTGTACTGGATAGCAAACACATAGCTTGGTATGTGCCCATATTCTCTTAAGAGCTTTCCATGAGTTAATTTATTTAATCCACACAACAGCCTATGAGATATGGACCATTAACATGCCTATTTTACCAACGAATTTGCAAGGCAAAGAGAGGTTACATAAATTTCCCAGTATCACCTAGCTAGTCAATGGTGGGGTTAGTATTTGAACCCAGGCTGGAGTTAGAATCCATGTTCTTAACTACTATGTGAAAAACTATGGCTTTATTTCTCTCTTTCATCCCAGGTTGCTCCACTACTCTTTCTATTCACACAGTATCTTTTGAATATTTATGTAAATCACATGGTTGTTGGACTGCAGTGCTGACACTGGATATGAATTTCACATGGCTCCCGGGTTATGATTATCTTGTCTCATTTAGTATCTGGTGACACAATCTCTCTGGTTTAGTTAAAACTCAGGAACCACAAGTAAAACCACAACTGAAAGCACTGGGTTTGCTGGGATGGCAAATGCTTTTCAGTATGCTAATACTTGCCCTGCCAACCCCTGTAGTAGCTCCAGGATGACACCCCCTTTAAGACAGTATTTAATAGGACTTGGGCTTCCCTCATAGCTCAGTTGGTAAAGAATCTGCCCGCAATGCAGGAGACCAGGGTTCGATCCCTGGGTTGGGAAGATCCCTTGGAGAAGGGAAAAGCTACCCACTCCAGTATTCTGGCTTACTAATACTTTCTTCTAATGGGCTTATTTATAACTAATAGGGTATACATGTCAACTACTGCTATTGTCATGAATATCAGATCATCACATCTTTGTGACACCTATTTATTCTTTTATATTTGTATCTCAATTTTGTCTTATGTCTAATTCATTAGGCCTACAGTATTGGCAACTCCCTTTCCAGTATTTTTTCATCTAAAGTAACTGGATATTTTTAACCTTATTGTTCTTTGGTGGGGGTATCATTTATAATTACTTCCACAGGTTTTTTGTATTTCCATACAAATTGTGAAATTATTTAGAAAGAAGAATGGAACTGGAGGAATCAACCTGCCTGAGTTCAGACTATACAACAAAGCCACAGTCATCAAGACAGTATGGTACTGGCACAAAGACAGAAATATAGATCAATGGAACAGAATAGAAAGCCCAGAGATAAATCCACGAACCTATGGTCACCTTATCTTCGACAAAGAAGGCAAGGATATACAATGGAAAAAAGACAACCTCTTTAACAAGTGGTGCTGGGAAAACTGGTCAACCACCTGTAAAAGAATGAAACTAGAACACTTTCTAACACCATACACGAAAATAAACTCAAAATGGATTAAAGATCTAAATGTAAGACCAGAAACTATCAAACTCCTAGAGGAGAACATAGGCAAAACACTCTCTGACATAAATCACAGCAGGATCCTCTATGACCCACATCCCAGAATTTTAGAAACAAAAGCAAAAATAAACAAATGGGACCTAATGAAACTTAAAAGCTTTTGCACAACAAAGGAAACTATAAGCAAGGTGAAGAGACAGCCCTCAGATTGGGAGAAAATAATAGCAAATGAAGCAACAGACAAAGGATTAATCTCAAAAATATACAAGCAACTCCTCCAGCTCAACTCCAGAAAAATCAATGACCCAATCAAAAAATGGGCCAATTCTCCAAGGAAGACATACAGATGGCACAAAAACACATGAAAAGATGCTCAACATCACTCATTATCAGAGAAATGCAAATCAAAACCACAATGAGGTACCATTACACGCCAGTCAGGATGGCTGCTATCCAAAAGTCTACAAGCAATAAATGCTGGAGAGGGTGTGGAGAAAAGGGAACCCTCTTACACTGTTGCTGGGAATGCAAATTAGTACAGCCACTATGGAAAACAGTGTGGAGATTTCTTAAAAAGCTGGAAATAGAACTGTCATATGACCCAGCAATCCCACTTCTGGGCATACACACCGAGGAAACCAGATCTGAAAGAGACACGTGCACCCCAATGTTCATCGCAGCACTGTTTATAATAGCCAGGACATGGAAGCAACCTAGATGCCCATCAGCAGACGAATGGATGAGGAAGCTGTGGTACATATACACCATGGAATATTACTCAGCCATTAAAAAGAATTCATTTGAATCAGTTCTAATGAGATGGATGAAACTGGAGCCCATTATACAGAGCGAAGTAAGCCAGAAAGATAAAGACCATTACAGTATACTAACACATATATATGGAATTTAGAAAGATGGTAACGATAACCCTATATGCAAAACAGAAAGAGACTCAGATGTATAGAACAGACTTGTGGACTCTGTGGGAGAAGGTGAGGGTGAGATGTTTCAAGAGAACAGCATTGAAACATGTATATTATCTAGGGTAAACAGATCACCAGCCCAGGTTGGGTGCATGAGACAAGTGCTAGGGGCTGGTGCACTGGGAAGACCCAGAGGGATCGGGTGGAGAGGGCAGTGGGAGGGGGGACCGGGATGGGGAATACATGTAAATCCATGGCTTGACAAGAACCACTGCAATGATGTAAAGTAATTAGCCTCCAACTAATAAAAATAAATGGAAAAAAAAATGAAAAAAAAAATAATTCCTTCCACAGTAATGGCTAAACACTTAATTCTGGGAGTGTTCTATATTTTAAAGTTGTTTTGATGAACTCAACTGGGAATTCCCATTCTAATGATATATAACCAGCTTAGTCCCCAAACCTATTATTTCTAATGTCTATGTTCTTCTTTTAGTCAAAATCCCAGGCACCATTTGCAATTAGGAATGAATGGAACTCCTGTTTCTCTAAGACTTTCATTTTCATGCCCAGGACTTCCAAGTTCCTAGTAACTCATCCTACATCTTCTTTGGAAGCTTTAGTTGATTTCTGTGTAGTATTTGGTACCAAATATACAGTGGGATGTGTTTCACAGAATATTTTGTTATATGTCAGATGCATATATATAGACCCTTAGCAAACCACTCTGTTCCTCAAAATGTGATTTTCTTTAACTACCCTAAGTCATTTCTGTCTAGAGCTAGGAGTAGTTTTGTCTAGTTACCCTTGAGAATTCGTATTGTTATGAACATCTTCCCTAACACGTGAACACATGCTTGGGGAGACATTACTTTCTGCCCTGGGGCCTGGTCTAGATACAGCGCATGGGAGTTCTCATCAAGCTTGCACACATTGCCTAGAGGAGGGTTGCTGAGAGGCAGCGTCTTAGAGAGATGAAATAAAAAGCAAAGGAGACCAACAGATGAAATTTGTCAGCAGGAAAGGGATAGACAGGACGGGGGTGAAAAACCAGATCCCAGCTGAGATGAGCAGAGGGTGGGAGGAGTTGTCGGAGGCCCCCCACGGTGGTGGTTATCAGGAGCCCACAGGCTCTCCAGATAAAGACAGGATGGTTGCCGTTCAAGCTGCGGACCCAGTGTGGGCGCTGATCATGTGGCTTCTAGGGTGCCGAGCTGTTTCCTTTTTTCTTTCTGTGGCCATGTCACTCTACTCTCCAGGCTCTGACTGATTTCTCACCATTTCCTCACTGTGGTGTCATGGTACATGGGCACTTGAAGTAAACTTTAACATTTTCTTCTGCCTCAAAAAGAGTTTCTGTTGCTTAATCCCGACCAGCTCCTTTGAGAACATAGTGGCCCTCTGCGCAGGATGCAGCTCATGGAGATCTGTCTGCCCTGTGCCTCCCTTGCTCGCTGCATCCACAGCCTTCCTCTCGAAGCACGCCTCCTGACCCAGTTCACACTCACTCCCATCTTCTGATGTTATTACTTTCCACTTCTGACCTTTTTCCCTCCCTCGGGCCTCAATACTGTCTTTCCAGCTCCAAACTTTGCTGCTTTTCTTGACTGTAGTTTTTCGCCAGTGTCACTGCCTCCAGCAGTAAACAGCCATTCGGGTCAGCCCCACCCCAGAGACCATCCTTTGGCACAGCTCCTGTGGTCTCTTGTCCAGGGAACCCGCTTGAACCTTCCATATGGAATCCAGCCAACACTCTCTTCCTGAGAAATCTGTGACCTCACAGTGGTAGGAAAGAGAGACTCAGCTACAGCATTTACCGCTCTCGTGGCGGCTGTTTGCCTCTGGCAAAAAAAAGAGACAAATTTAGCACACCTTCTGCAGGCCACTAAAATGGGCTTCTTTGGTTTCTGCACCTTTGTGTTACCAAGTGGAATTACTGTTCTTTATGGTTTTCCTTGCTGTTTCCTTTAATGGACTTACAGAAAACTAGCTGTATAGTACAATGCTCTTGCACCCTTGCTCCATTAAAGAGTTAGCTTTAAAAATTTTCTTCTTCATAATGTCTCTCATTCCTTTTCCTATTATACAGGGACAATTTAAGGTGGAAAATGTCAGCAAATTTTCACAGTTATCTTTAGCCTGCTGGTGCATTTCAGCAGGTCCTACATTGTCTTTTATCAACAATGAAAAAAAAAAATGAATGATCTTGGAACTGCATAGATAATCCACAGTATTTATTTTCCATTTAGTGTTTCCTTTTTTTTTTTTCCCAACTCATTTTCCATCTAAATGGTGAGCAAGAAACAAAGAGGAAGTACTTAGCTTTTACTTCACTTCCCATCTCATTTATAATAGTAGATAGCTAGAGAGATAAGCAGGATGTGTGAATTTATTCAAGGCTTCTCCTGTGTATTAGAGACAAACCTAAGAACCAGGATCACAGAGTTGAGAGAACAACAGAGTTGTGGGGAATGGGGACCCACATACAATAAAATACAACATAAATATTGAGAGGAGCATTTTAAGGGCATATGTGGAATATTTAAAGCTACTTGAGGGAGAAGAGGGCTTAGGGAAAGCTCCTAAGAGCCTGAGAGGCGATGATGCCCGAGCTGAGTCACTTAAGGATTAGGAGGGTTGGCCAGATAGAGAAGGATGTTGATTTCAGGCAGAGGGACCAGCACTAAAGGGTGGGAGGCAAGAAAAACTGAGAACTATGCTGGATTGAGGGAATTGGATATGTCTGGAGTATGGGGGATGTGGAAGTGCTGAAAAGGAGTGAAGATGGGAAGAAGAAAGTGTAGGGCTGGGTCATGGGAAGCCTTATATGTCTTCCTACACAATCCGAGCTATAGGAGGTGGACTGGAAAGCCACTGATGAAATTGAAGCAGTAGAAGGGCATTGTGACATTTATGCTTTCAAAGAGAATTTTGGCTCCAGTGTAGCTGATGATTTAGAATGGGACAAGACTAGAGGAAGAATATGATCATTAAATTCATACAGGGAAAAGTACCAAGGGTCTAAATTAAGGCAGAAGCAATGAAAATTAAAAGGAAAGAACTGAGGAAGGTTAGGGGGTTATTGCTGAAAGAATATGGTCCTATTCTGCTTATGTAAGGGTGACAGAGATGAAGAAATATAGAATAATTACCAGGTTTATTTTTTCTGTTTAAGTAACTGGATGGACTTTGTAATAATAGAGGGATTGTATTGTGGGGAAAAAAAAGCTGACATTTATTGAGCACTTCCTAAGAGCTAAGCAGTTTATGTATATTGCCTCACTTTATCTTTAAAATAACACTTTGGAGTAGGTACTATTAAGCATGTTTTACAAATGGGAAAATGGCACAGAAAAGGCAAGTTTCTTTTCCAGGATCACACAAATAGGTGGCCATATTGGGATTTGAATACAGGTGTGAATGCCTCAGAATTTGGGGTTGGTGCACTGTCATATTTGTGCACAGGAGATGGATTCCATTCAGGGAAGGGGTGATGAGTCCTGTTTGGGATATGCAGATAGACTTCTAGTAGGCAGTTGTGATGTGGGTCTGAAGGTCGAGTGAGTGATTTGAGCTGGAGATTGTTATTGAGGGAAGGAGGCAGATAACCAGGAGTTCACTGAATTATCCAAACCATGACCCACATGTTCCTTAGATTCCTGTCTTTGTTACTCCATGAAAGAAGAGACACAATCATCTTGAGCGAGGTCAGACCAGGCTGCCACAGTCGGCCCTTTCCCCTCAACCCAGCTCATCACTGTGCCTCTGTGACAGGAGTGGGTTAAATTTGCTCTACTTTCTCTTTTCCTTATGATGATTCTTATCATGAGAACATTAATCTTGTGCTATTTTCTGTTTTCATTACAATCTTTGTCACACAAGTGGAGCCTCAGAATGTTAATGCCTCATATCTTCTGTGAAGGATAGTAGAATTCTCCATTGCTTTGACCTTTCCAATGTTCTGTATTTCGATTGGGTCTGGAAGTTGATGATTAATGATAATTACAATAATTACACCAAGGGACTCGAAATATAAATTACCAAATGTTCAAAGGAAGCCACTCGAAACCTTTAATAGAATCTTGAACAATCTCTGTCCAAATGTTCCCACTTCCTCTGTCAGACATCCCTCGGTGAGTAGGTTGGGAGAGATTCAGCCTAGGTTGCAGCCAGAAGAATAAAAGAGCTGTGATTTGTGAGCCATGTTTTAGCTATATGAAGGGGGGAAAAAAGAAATCAATTTTTAAATCAATAGAATGGTCCTTCGCCCAAACAGCTTTGCTTAACAAAGAGTGAGCATTCCATAAAACAAGACTTCGCTTTCGATTCAGATCATTAACTACGATTCCCATTAGGCGGGAGGTGCCATGAGGAAAGGGGATATTTACTTGTCTCCTCTGCTTTGGTTTCCGGCCTTTAATTTCAGGGAGGTGTAGCTTTCCAGTATGGAGGGGTCAGGACTCCATGCAGCCTTTGCACGTTTGTTCACAAATGACACCCAAACTTAACACCAGTGTTAGCACATCATACTCTGTGTGAGCTTTGCAGTGGGCAAGATGCAGATTTCCTGAGGCTTTCATTTTTTAAAACAAGTAGTAAGAACACTGGGATGAAGGTTTCATTCTGAGACCTCTGGCGATTTTCTTCCTGCTGCAGTAAATTCTACCTTATTTTGTGGTACCAGTGTGACCTATAGAGGATCTCAATCTTCATCCAGAGGGTTGGAGGGGTTGCCAAGGGAAGAAATGTATGGTGACAAGACATGTGTGGGTAGGTTGCTATGGAGTGTATCCTTATATGATGATAGGATGGGAAGAACTGTCTCTTCCTGCAGCTTTGACTCGCTTACTTGAATACAGGTATCGTGACTGCTTTTGACTGTGTCAGTGTTTGTGGTATAGCGTGTGTGTGCTCAGTCATGTCTGACTCCTTGTGGCCTCATGAATTGGGGCCCACCAGGCTCCTCCATCCGTTGGATTTCCCAGGCAAGAATAGTGGAGTGGGTTGCCATTCCCTTCTCCAGGATGTCTTCCTAATCCAGGGATTGAATTCAACATCTCTTGCATCTCCTGCATTGGCAGAAGAATTCTTTACCACTTGCGCCACCTGGGAAATCCAAGGTGTTACATTATATACTAGTTCTAATTAGCCTTAGCCAGATTTTTAGCATTTAGAAGTCTGTGTGTTGAGAATGATGTAGGAGACTAGAGGGATATCTCGGGGAGAGTGATAGGCAGTCCTTACAGTGTTGTTCTCCAGACATATATTGGACCCTGAAAGTTTTCATGGAGGTCAGAATTTACTGAACCTGAGTGCTAACATGAGAGCATTTGCAACAGGTCAGGTGCAGATATCCTGAGTTCTGTTGCGTTTTTGAATAAGAATAGTAAAAATTATGTAGCCCGGGATGAACCTTCTGGCAGTAGACAGCAACCCTCCCTCTTTTTTTTTGTTGTGGGACCTCCAGGGTCCTGAGAGCACCATGGGTATTGCCAGAAGCAAACCATGATGGTCACTTGGAAGATTCTCGGATCCAGATAGGCAGACCCCTATTCAACTAACAGCTATGGCACCTTGGGGTGTTTCCTTTTTCCAAAAGATCCTATCAGATCCCCAAGGTTTTTAATGAATCAGCCTGGCACACACTGAGGCTGTTTAAGGTAATAGCTGACCTATAAGAGGAAGTCATAAAAATCATGGTGCTGGACTTGTATGTGCATGCGTGTGCATCTGTGTGTGCATTGTATGCATATTTCTGCTTATCTTAAAATTTCCCCTTTGGGAGGTTCCATGCTTCTTTTTGGCTTACATTACACCCCAGGAGATATAGGTAGGAAACAGGAGTTTTAATCCAGAATGTGAACTGGAGTGTGTTATTTTTGTTACCACTTCTGTTCTGAGCTTGGCTTTGGTTGCAGAAACAGAGTCTCAGAAGAATAACGGGAACTCCATCTTGATGCTGATCAGTTAATAAATCAGTCCGGAGGCATTTGGTATGTTTCTCTCTTCAAGTGAGGTACGCTTTCTTGAGCTTTTTGTGCTGCAGAGATACTCAGAGCTTGTAAACATGAACTCAAGAAAATTCAAACTGTGACAAGTTGGTCTTGTAACCTGGGCAGTTACTACTATATTAAACTGCATCCTGATTGTTTGGAAAGCACAATGCTTTTGATCAGCGATTGAGGCCATGTTTGTGGGGTCAAGTATCATTACACTTGTATTTTCTTCCAAATGAATTTGTACCTTTATTTTAGTCTGCTGGTTGTTTTTTCTGGCTTGTTATTACAGCCTATTATTGCAGCCTTAAAAATAACTCCTATTTCCACTCCTAGAAGTTAAAAGAAACATTCCTTAAAAAAAAATCTAATGAAAAAGTTAATATACTAGTTTCCCAATTTGTGTGAATGTGGAGTGTATGTGTGTGTGTGTGTTGTTGAGAGAGTTAGTTAATATATATTTGTACCTGAATTCAAGAGTGACTGAAGACATATTCTCTTGTCTTAGCAAAGGAGAAAGAGGATTCAGATGCACAAGGTAAAAAGGATCAGTACCAGAAGGACTAGATGGCAATACCGAGCAGTATGCAAGTATGAACCAGTGCAAATGCTCCAAGCCAATTATTGTTTGGAGGCCGTCTAATGAGCTTGGAAAACTACCCAACTTCTAAAGTTCTATAACTGCCTCACTTAGCTTTGATTTTTGTAAATAGTCACATTCGTTCCAACCCCTGTTTCTGCTCCCGTTAGTAATATCAGTCAATTTATATATGTGTAGTGGGAAGTACATTAATTTAGATTCCCTGAACATCTGCCAGTCTCTAGATGGACTTGCACTGAAATTAAAATCATTGAGTCATTCACCCCACAAATATTTACTGAGCATCCTGGGGCCAGTACGGACTGTAAGAGGCTCCCTCAGCAACCAGAGGCTCTCTGCGAGAGGAAACACTCAAGAGAATTGGGAAAAGGAACAAAAACCATTTGAAGCAGGCCCCAGAGAATTCACTCGTCTCTTCCTTTGTGACTATTACCGTTCCTAAGACTCTGATCCACTAGGGCATCTACATTCCTAGCTTGAATTTGAGACTGGCTTTTCTGGGTTTGTCTTTCCTTTGCTTGTCCACCTCTTGTTTCTGGATTCATTCCTCCTCCAGCTACTGTATGTTTTTGTTTAGACCCATTTGATTTCCTGACTCCCTACTCTAGGCAGGCTAGCTTCAAGCCCTGCCTTCTATGTCTTCATCTTATTATGTGGACCTTGACCCGGAATTGGAAGGAAATAAGACAAAGTCCCCCATTATCAAGTAGCTCTAGACCAGGAACTTTTAATCATACAACAGAATGGACTCACATTCTAAGTGAGAGAGAAACAGCCTGGCCTGGATGTCCTTGGCTTGTTCAGAGGTCATGTCAATTTCAGTGTTCTTGAAAGATGCAGTGGCTTCTTCTACTGTGCCCTGTGACAATCCGAGCTGATGGTGTTTGGGTGGGACCTCGGTCCCTTGCTGGGCATAGACTAAGCTAAATGGGGCAAGAGGATGAACTAGTTTCCAATTCTGGCTCTCTGCAACTCTGCTTTCACTCTTTCCTGTCCATATCCTGCAGGGTGTGATAATCACTTGCTGATCGATTTCAACATCTTTTGGTGCTGAGTGAAAGCGCTTGTAATCCATTAACGTCACGAGGATTCTATTGGTGTTCCGTTGTAGCAGACTCTGAATGATACCCTACCATGAAATAGTTAATTCAACTGTCGAAATAGCCTCTCTTAGACTGAGATGAACTGACTCATTGTGTTTCCTGGTTTTTTTCTTTCACATGTGCTGTTACATCAATCACTTCAAGTCCCTCTTTTAAATGATTACCACATGTCAATGCCAGTGTCATACTCGTATATATGATATCCACATTTACCTGTATTGTAATGTTTCAAATTTACAGAAGTTATGCCATGTGTGCATTTTGTGTGACAATTGTGGTCTGTGGACCCATAACAAATATGAAATAATCACCATCACCAGTGAATCCTTCAGACCTAAGTTTGTAAATGAAACACTGACCTTCCAGATTCATATATTTTATTCATTTCTAGAGCTCCTGATAACTTACTTCTTCCGTGGCATTCTTTAGTAAGTGCATTCACTTTGTGATTCCTCTGAAGGCTAAAAACTCAAAATATTGAGCAAACTGAGAAGTCAGAGCCCCTCGTTCTCTCGATCATTAATCACTGGCTGGGTGTATGTGTCAGAACTCTGTGCTGCTCTGATTTCGCTCCTCTGCCCTTTGGGCAGAAACCTCGTCTTATTTGTGTCTCCTGGAGCACCCAGTACACTGCCGGAGCTCCATAAATAATTAATCTCGCCAATAATAATGGGAAGCAGAGGCTTCCAAGAGCCTTCCTCTTCCCCGTTCTGTGAAACTGGTGTTATGGTATTTTGACTATCAAAACAATGATTAAGCAGCTTTGGCACATTTTATGTTTGGGCTAAATGCGATTTTGCTAATGCACCATCTCATTGCTCCCTCCCCCAACACTCGTATTTTAATGATTTCTAATTAATATTGTAATATTTCTTGAATAATTCATGTTTTTAAACAAGAAAGGCTGGCATAAATTTATGTCAATCTGTTTGTGTATTGCAGCGCTGTGCATAACAAACAAACACAGTCTGCTTCCCTTGGAGACTGGCGGGGAGAGGCAGCGGAAGAGCAGCGTCTGAATAGGGGGCTGGAATTCGAGTTCACCCCAGAAGGGAGAGGTGCCCCCAGGTGCCTTCTGAGGCCCCCAGACAGACACCTTGGTCTTTGCCATCACCCCCTCATCAGGTCATCTTTTCTCCTGGCAGGTGCCCGAGGCCCATTACCCAGAATCCTCCTCTCCTCCCCAGCTGTTCCCTGATCCCATGTCCCCTCTGCTCTAGCCCCACCTCACACGTGTCTTCTCACTGCCTCTCCGGACACTGCTCAGGGTAGGCACAGACGGTAATCTGATAGGCTAGTCAGGGCTAAGTGGCTAACAGTTGGGAGTCGGCTTATTCATTTAGCTGACAAGTATTTAATGGGCACCTGCTGCCTGCTTGGATCTGTACAAAGCCTGAGGGCACCATACAAGTTAGTTATTGGGTCATCTTGGCCAAGTAACCCAACGGCTCCTTTACTGGGGCTCCTGAAGAATCCACTCGGGATGCTCTGGAAGGCTAAGGGGGATTTTTTTTTTTTTTCAAGGCTTTAAAACCCACTTCTGTACAGCTGCTGAAAGAGCAGGTTTTAGCATAAAAGCTGGGTGCCATACTGCCCTTGCCAACCCTCCTCTGAACTCCACGGGGTGGTGATTTCTTCTCCTCAGTCCTTGTTCAGGACAAAGTTTCACATTCTATTAAATTTCAGCATAAAATTGCTCAGAGATCTGGAAGCAGGAGCTGACTTTCGTACAGTACCTTCTCCTCTCAGGTTTGGGGAAGCCTGCTGCTTTAGAGAGTTGTTTCCATTGGATATCTGCTGTCAAGTAATGTTTATCTCCCCCTCTCTTCCTTGGGGCTGGAGGAAAGTGTTTAATATCTATCATTTCTGCCTGCAGTATAGCACTACGGTTGCTGTGTTGACCCTGTGGCTGGGGCCATTAATGCGTGTCATTGTTAATTAGCAGCCAGTGGAACACCCAAGCCAGTGACATGGTTCACTGAGATGGATGCAGTTGTTTTGATTGCATTGCTATTGTTAGGCAAACCATCATTTGTACTAATGATTTCCAAGTTGATAGCAAAAAGGTAGGTGGGAAGTGACTTAATTTGATCCCCCCCCCACCCCAACACACACACGATCTGTAAGAGTGATTCTAGCGGTGAGAACACTCTGAGAGGCAATAGCGCCTGAATTCAGTGAGGCTTTTAAAAAGACAGATTGCCATTAACTGATCACATCAAGGTAGGGAGTGTTGGTGCTGATGTATCCAGTATCATCTTCCACCAATGGAGAGAATGTTATCTGCCCTCCGATGGCCTGCAGGTGGTGTCTATGGACACAACCAGCCTGCAGACAGAGGAGGCGCCGACTGTTATTCCTCCTAATGACACTGGAAAGGGGAGTTGAAAGTAAATGCAAAGTAGGAAGAATATGCTGCTGGCAGGAAGAGAAGAAAGTTGGTTTGTCTCTGCCTGAAAGGCGTAGGAAGTCAGGATGGAACCGAGAAGATGATGAAATCTTCTGGAGGGAAGTTGAGTGTCTTTACAATGTTGAAAATTTTCAGAATGCACACTGTCTTTCTTGTCTGCTCCATGTCCCCTTGACAATTGGGTAGAATGTTGCTGCATCCAGCCCATAGGCTAGGATTAAGAATGGATGTCTGCCTAAAACTAGATTGAAACTAGAAATTTACGTTTCTAAGCTCAGTTACCCATCAACATGAATGGATAGTTTTTATATGTGTCCTTATCCATGTACTTCATGTCCTCAGCCTTTACATTCAGGGATTCTTCCAAACTTGTGTCTTCAAACTCTGTTCCCCTTCTCTCTCACTTCTGGCATTTAGCAGTCTGGGAAGAACATGCTCGGATCAACTTTACTGTTAGCAAACATCTAAATTTGCACCCATTTTCCACCTGTTCAAGACCATTACTACCTCTGTGGTTTGGGAATCCTTTGGGCTCTGCTCCTTTTGCCATTTTTTCTCTCTCCTGGATCTCAGCCTTCCAGTTTCATTGGTCTCTCTCAAGTTTCTCTTATTATAAAAGGAAAACCTTAATTTTCCCTTCCATGTTCTTTGAGCTAGAAGCCTGTATTTCCCCTTCCCTTCATAGGCAAGTTCTTTGAGACACCAATCTAGAATGAATATCTCCACTTCTTATTTCACATCCTTTCCTCAGTTAGCAATAGGCTCAGCCTGTCACTCCACTAACCTGCCAGCAAAGACCACAAACAGCCTTCTTGTAACCAGAGTAGGTGATGGATGTTCAGTTCTCATCTGAACTGGCTTCAGTGGAATGTAACAGAGATCAGGTTCTTTCTTCATTTGGGTATCTTATGCCTCCGGTGATACCTTCTCAGTCTTGTTTGTGAGATGTTCATTCTATAGCCATCACTTGGAGTTTGGAGTCCTCAGGGGCTCCTCCTGCCACTCTTTTGTATTTTTCATCCTTGTGGTCTTTCTGAGAAATCTTATCCAAGGTTTTCGTTACCACATAAAAAGCTGGCATTGCATCCTCTGGCTTCCTCCCTACCCTCTTTTAAAATCTCTGACTCTCTTCTTAAGCACAAGACTTTTTCATCAAGACTCCACATATTCTCCTCTGACTCAGTATATTCAAAACCAATCATTCTTTTCTCCGAGCCTAATATCTGCTCTCCCTCCTGTATTTCCCGTCCAAGGACTGACAACCATCTGCCCAGCTGTTCCAACTGGAAACCTGGCCCTATCTTCTCTCTTACTCTCCCTCATCATCCCCAGGATATATTAGTAACTAAGTCCTCTGGACTGTGTAGTTCATCATCACCTTTACTGCCCCTGCTCTAATTTGCATCCTCCTCATTGTAAGATGATTTTTCTAACTTGCACGTCATTTTCCTGCTCAGAATTCTTGAATTCTTTCTGGTTTTTCCCAAGTTAATAGATGTTAACCATCTATGACCTCTCCAGCCCCGCTGCCCACCATTCTTCCTCCCATTTGGCATGCCGCACCAAGCTACTGGCTAAGATTCTGGCTGATGCCAGAGTCTTTCGTTTCTTTACATGTCTGGGCCATGCTGGATCTACTGTCCGAATGTCCCTTTTCCTGGTCAGGTCCTATCTTTCCATATTCCAGCTAAAATGCTACTTTCTCTATCAAGCTTTCCATGACCCCACAGGGAAGATGGAAGGTTCTTTCTGTTTTTATTCTCTTCAAACTCCAGGGTTATGTTTTTCTTTTGTTTTATGCATCTTTCTACCTACTGGACTTAAAGCATCTTGAAGGAATGAATCTTTCTTTTTATATTTGTAACACCTGCTCACTGCCTAACACAGTATAAATCCTAAGTACATGTTTGTTGGAGTTACGTAACTATTCCACCCCTCCCTCCAAGTCACGCTGTGTTTTCATCAGACCTGAATTCCCATTTTATTAAGATAAGAACAAAATCACCTATGATTTCCAGATATAGAATGCTGGGTTGTGGTTCTGTCCTTGTAACTTAAAAGGTATGTTACCTGGGAGAAAATATTTGATCTTTCTGGTCCTCAGATAGGGGAGAGAGAGCATAAGATCAAGGTTTTCCTCCCAAGGAGACCAGGGTTTCTTGAAGGGAAGGAGGAGGTTGAGGATGAGGGACTCTGGGCTCTTCTTCCTTCTTTGTTTCAAAGAGCAGCTTCACTTTCATCAATTTGATATATTATGGTCCCATGTAGAATTTTCTTTA